>NW_024080643.1:3638077-3779708 GCF_003009895.1 Hyaena hyaena | reverse complement strand
AAATAAATAAATATTAAAAAAAAAAGATTTTCTCCCTCTCTCTTTGCCCCTCCTTTCTCGCTCTCGTTCTCTTTCTTAAATAAACTTAAAACATATTTTAATCATATTAAATAAATGAATGAAAAAAGTAGAGAGATGAGTGCAATCTCTTCCCTGTTTATGACATACATGGACATTTAACAATATTAAATCACATTTATAAATAAAGTTGACCTGGGGCACCTGGGTGGCTCAGTTGGTTAAGTGTCTGACTCTTGATTTCGGCTCAAGTCATGGGTTTGAGCCCCGTGTCGGGCTCTGTCTGCCCCTCCCCTGCTTGTGCTCTCTCTCTCTCTCTCTCTCTCTCTCTGGGTCTCTCCAAATAAATTAATTAATTAAAAAAATAAAGTTGACCTAAGCAAGCTTATTGTTCCTATGGTCACAGATATACCCAGAAGAGGTTAAAAGTCACCACGTTCGGGGCACCTGGTGGCTTGCTCGGTTGGGAGTCCGACTTTCGCTTGGGTCATGGTCTCGCGGTTCGTGGGTTCGAGCCCCGCGTCGGGCTCTGTGCTGACTGCCAGCTTGGAGCCTGGAGCCTGTTTCAGTCTGTGACTCCCTCTCTCTCTGACCCTCCCCTGCTCACGCTGTCTCTCCCTCTCTCTCTCCTAGAAATGGATGGAACATTGAAAAAAAAAGTCACCACGTTCTACTCAGACTTGAAAAGGACAGCTTTGGCAAATGAGTGGAAGATTAAAGCATATCTATTTTACTGGGAGAGGCGAGGGAACAGGGACGGACAAGTTCATAAGAAGGTCAATGTCAGTGGGGAAGGAAATAAACATTTATGAGTACCCACCATGTTCCAGACACTATACCAGCTGTTTTCATAGCAGCCAAAAGGGCGCAGCGTACCAGAGGAGCTCAGTAAATATTGACAGAGGAATAGCAGAGTGCCGATGGGGCAGAGGTGGGTGAGAGGGGGAATCAATCCTGGGTAAGAAATAGCCCACACATGCACCATTGAGAACTATCTTTTTAAAATATGAAGCACATCATATCTGGAAAGAATGACAATGAACTGGGCTGGGAATGAGGAGACAAGAACTTAAATCTGGAAGGGTTGGAAATTCATTTCAGTAAGCATTGTTTATGATTCAGAATGTGTATTCCAGGGAAAGCATGTATCGTAATTCCCAGCCTAGTCCAAAAATACACATTTAATCTGTAGTGGATATAAATTATTAATTGTCCAAATATGGATTTTGCTTCCTGTGATCAGCCGTGCATACTATAAAGTATTGCAAGGAGGGGAGAGGTGGGGTGAGGAGGATTTTCTGACACTTAGAAATGACATTTCTGGGGGCCCAGGAGACTCAGTCGGTCTGACATCGGCTCAGTCATGATCTCACAGCTTGGGAGTTCGAGCCCTGCAGCAGACTTGCTGCTGTCAGTGCAGAGCCCACTTTGGATCATCTGTTCCCCTCTCTCCCTGTCCCTCCCCTGCTCACTCTCTCACTCTCAGAAGTACATAAAGCATTATACAAAATTTTAAAAAGAGAAATGAAGTTTTTAATCTACAAATTGATTGTGTTTGAAGATTTGTAAATTGCTTATCAGAACTTAAAACTCATTTCATCAAAAAAAAAAAAAGTATACATGGTGGTGTGGTTTCTGTCTAGGCCACAAAGCTTAAATTGATTGAAATTAATTTTTTAAATTTAATTTGATCCTCCTACTGTTCTTACCCTGTGAGTTTATTCTCCTTTCAGTACCTTCTCTTATTACCTGTGTGAACTTGGGCAAATTATTTAATCTCTATAAGTCTCCGTGTCCTAATCTGTAAAATGACAACCATAGGACCTACCTAATTCTGAGGATTAAGTGAGTTAATTCTTTGCACATAGAAAATATTCAGTAAATAATAGCTATTTCCTTTTTTACTTTCTCAACTTTATTTAATTATTTAAATTTTTTTTAATGTTTTATTTATTTCTGAGAGAAAGAGAGAGAGACAGAGTGAGCAGGGGAGGGTCAGAGAGAGGGAGATGCAGAATCTGAAACAGGCTCCAGGCTCTGAGCTGTCAGCACAGAGCCCGATGCGGGGCTCGAACCCACAAACTGTGAGATAATAACCTGAGCCGAAGTCGGACGCTGAACCGACCGAGCCACCCAGGCGCCCCATCAAGTTTATTTAATTATTTTTGAGGGGAGGGGCAGAGAGAGAGGAGAGAGAATTCCAGGCAGGCTCCAGGTGCACTGTTAGTGCAGATCTCAGCCCAATGCAGGGCTGGAACCCTAGAACTGTGAGATCATGACCTGAGCCAAAATCAAGGGACGCTTAACCGACTGAGCCACCCAGGGACTCCAGTAATACCTATTTCTGTTATATTATTGTCTGTCTGCGGTTGGCGATCCTTCCCCTCCCCCTGCAGAAAGGCAAAACCTTAGACTTAGACAAGGGTTCATTTAAAAAGACTTTATTTAAGAAGTGTTCCTTGGAAAAACCAGTAAGGGAATGGCGGGGGGGGGGGGTGGAAGTGGGAAGGAAGGAGCTTAAGTAAGGGATGCAATGTCAACTTTGAGGGCACAGGACACAGTCTAGGTCACCCCGTGTTGTCCCCATCAGAGGGCTGGAGTATTCATACTTGTACCTATAGTTATTAAGTGAAGGCAGGGGTGGCTTCATTTCCAGGTACTTCAGCTTTGCATGTGAAAGCAAGGTGGGCTCCAGGAGCCTACAGGTAGCCCCACATGCAGCCCGAAGTCAGTGCTCTGAAAGGAGATGGTTATCTGCTTGACTTGGCATCTGCCACGGCAACATCATCATCACCACTTCCCATAAAACACACGATGGTATCAGTATAAAAGGCATTGTGCCATGTCCTAGGGATCAAAAGCAGTCCTGTCCTTTTACACCTCTGAATTCTTCTGAACACACAGGAAAAATACACAAAAAGAAGTACATGCTAAATGCCAAGTAAGTGTAAACAAGGTACTTGCTAGGAGTGTATTGGCTTTGGGTGTCAAGGAAAGATGCCAGTGGTACCTGAGTTGGATCTCACAGAGCGGGTAGGGTTTAGTTAGACAAGTAAAGAAAACAAAGCGGGGGGGTGTTGATGAGGAAAGGAGTAGAATGATGAATGTTTTAGGGAGAATCAATAAACTATTCTAATGTGGTGGTTCTCAACCTTGAACGCTCATTAGAATCACCAGGGAGCTTTAAAAGTCCCAATGCCCAGCTGTAGCCCAGATCAATTACATCAGAATTGCTGGGGAGACTCCTCAGGTATTTCCAGCGGCCACCCAAGGCTGAGAACTACTGTTGTTGTTTTTTTTTAATGTTTTATTTATTTTTGAGAGAGAGAGAGAGAGAGACAGCATGAGCAGGGGAGGGTCAGAGAGAGAGGGAGACACAGAATCTGAAGCAGGCTCCAGGCTCCGAGCTGTCAGCACAGAGGCCGACGCGGGGCTCGAACCCACGGACTGTGAGATCATGACCTGAGCCCAAGTTGGACACTTAACCGACTGAGCCACCCAGGCGCCCCCGAGAACTACTGTTTTAAATTGGCCAGGAAGCAGCTTCTGAGGAACTGACTAGAGAGCTCCGCTGGAGATTCAATAGAGCTCAGCTTGTAGAAATTTTAGCTGCGTGGAGCTAGTTATTTTAATCTCATTCTAACTTTTCTATCGCAAGCTGCCTTCAAGCATTTTCGTAAGTGAGGCAAAAGCAAACACAGAGTCTGGAATATGAGGTGAAGGAGTTTGAACTTCACGCTGTAGGCAATGCAAGGCGGCACAGGGTCTTTGATTTTTGAACACAAGAATGATGTGAATAAAACAACATTTTAAGATTTACAAAGGATGTAGAGTTTTTGAGCAAGCAGGACAGTATCTGACGAACTTGACCTTGGCTGGTAAGGGGACGGGCTACCAGCAGAGAAAAAGTGCCAGAGGTTCTGAGCGTGAAGTTGCAGGGAAACGAATAGCCTTGGGTGTCAGGTATCAAGTGGTGGCAGAGGTGACCTCACCACGCTTACGTGTGAGAAAGGGAGCTATGCAGTTCACAGGAGATCATGTCTGTACAGGAACCAGCCGGAAAAACTTGGCTTTTCTGGTGATTGGGCCTGAGTAGCAGTCCAGCCAGCTAAAGGGGGAAGCATATTGGAGTGAGAAGCCAGAACTGTGATTTAAGCCTTGAAAAACTGAACATAAAATCAAACTGTGTTCCTTTAGGTTACTTGCTACACTGTTGTGTAGCAAAATGCATTTTGAACTGAAAAACAGGAAGTAATATGCTTATTCCAAGAGGAAAGGGGTCCGAGAGAAGAAACAAGGACCAGAGAGAAGAAACAAGGACCAGAGTATGATACTGTTTATCGTTTTGAAGAGGTAACATTTCCTTAATGCTTATAGAACATAAGAGCAGAATTCATCATCAACAAATGTGGGAGATTTTCAGTTTGGGCTGCCCTTATCAATAACCGTAATAGGAATCTATTAGCTAAGAAAGAAGAAATCATTTTTAATCTGGTATTCCTATTACTTCAGCTGTCTGATCTAGCTACTATACATGTATATTAAAGAAGCAAGGAATGAGGGTATTTAGTTTTTAGATTATCCGACAAAAAATTAAGTTAAAAATTTTCACGCTAGGGCGAGGCTATAAAAGGAGAAATCCTGTTCTCATCTTCCTCCTTCCCCAGCTTAAATGTCATGGTCTGTCATTTTAACTACTCTATTGCCAATAATTCCAACCTCTGTCGCCTCATCTTCTTTTCATTAAACCCAGCTGGCGAGGCTCTAACCCTGGATGAATCTAACATCTGTCTTTGCCAGGCCTCCACCTGGGCTGTTGAGTGCTGGTGATGAAAATCTCACAACAGGGCAGATGGATATTGATATAAATGCATGGCTGCGCCTGCAAATGGACCCGTGACATTGGCTAGAAGTCCCTGCCAGCCTCTCTCCCATTCCGCCCAAAGCTTGTGTTAAACCTGTAGTCTTTTTAGACATGAACAGATACCGCTGCTTTCACCCTCCACTCAGGTCACCTCACTCACAGGGGCACCCTTTTCCTGTGCCTTCTCGAGAAAACCAAAGCTATTTGAAAAGGAACTGCTTCAACTTTCACCAAATCCCCAGATTCATACATATCGATAAAAGAAAGAACTGCCAAGCATGGCCACAATATTTAATGCTTCCTACTACTGAGAAGTGGAGGCTACTTGCCCACTCTTTGAGTCTGGGCCGGTCTTGTGTCTTGCTTTAGCCTAAACTTATGCCTCTCAAAGTCTTTCCCATCTCAGTAACTGGCATGATCTTCAGGAGTCACCTTGATTCCTTGCTTTTCCTTACTTCCCATCCAACTGAGCAGCACCTCCCCTACCTACTTGTCTGTCCTTCAATCTCGGCTCCTGGAATCCATTGTTAAACATAGCAGCCCAGATATTCTTTTTAAAGTATAGATCACATCTGGCCACTCCCTTCCTTACAACTTTCCAGTGGCTTTCTACTGCCCTAAAAATAAAATCCAGGCCCCTGTCTATGGTCTTAAGAGGCCCTGTATGATCTGGTCCCTGCCTACCTCTTTGCCTCTTTGCCTTCATCTTCACACAATGCCCCACACCCTCACTCATGACATTCCTTTCACATACGACTTCTTTCCCAGCTTAAAGCCTTTGCACTTGCTGTACACCGTCCATCCACCTGAACTACCTGGATCTCATCCTAGCAGGTTTTTCTCCTCATCATTCAGGTCTCACTTAAGCATCACTTCAGAGAACCCTTGACCATCCACCTAATCTGAAGTAATCTCCTCTGGGCTTACTCTCCATCACATTGCTTTGCTTTCTATACTTCCTGGAACTCAGAGCTTTCTCCCTTCTCCTGTGAGCTCTCCACTCCCTTCTTCTTCAGCCCTCTGAATGAAGGAGCTCTCATATTCTTATATGATACTGCCCCCAGGGGTAACACTTCATTGGTCTAGGATGGGCCCCAAGCTGTGATTTTTAGAACTGGAGTTGAGAAACACAGTCAGTTCTTCTCTAATGACAGATGTCTGATACAAAACTCAGCAACTGGTAGTGGTCACATTTCCAGGCGTGTGGAGATGAGTCTATAGGAACAAATGACATTCACATGATGCAGGGGAGAAAGGAAGTTATTTTTGAAAGTGATTTTTGGTTCTGGTTGTTTCCAGGTTTTATATTCGGGATGTGTATAGAGTTAATTGAGAAATTTTGCATTAATATTTTCTTTGAAAAATTTTGAAAGGCTAGAGTGTTGATTGATCTACCTTGTTCTTTCTTGTGTCTAACACGACTCGACTGTAGATATTTAATATGTGCTCTCGATGATAAAGATGATGAACGTTCCACCTGCAGAATGGAACGTTGGATATTTTCTGTTTGAAGCGCACTTTAATATTAAGTGAGAAAACAATTAAAAGTTGTAGAGACTAGAAGTGATCAGTTCCAAGAAGACTCACTTGAGCTTTTCTATTAATACATCATGATACACATAGCACTAAATTCTTTTGCACACTACAAAAAAAAATACGCGGTCAGAGGTAAGACTGAGGCAAGATATCAAATGTTTTAAAATGACTGCCCCTCCCCCACAGTAAGGTCCATTTGAACCTTTAGAGAAATCAATCCAATAAAACACATTCTAATTAAATACCATTATGCAAATTATGTTCCAGGCACTTTAGGAGACACAGAGATGAATAAGTCAGAGAGTGAGTCATTAAGGTGTTTATTAAAGGACAGATTTTTTAAGTACATAAATGATTAAAATACAAAGTTGCTGTGGTGTTTCTACCCGAGTTACAAATAGAGTATAATGGTGCCAGGGGTAGGGCAGGAGTTGACGGAAAGACAAAACAAAAACCAAACCGAACCCAAACAACAATGACAACAAAAGGTTATTTTCAGGTGTAAGGACCAGGGAAAGTTTCATGACTAAGCTGTGCCTTGGAGGATGGGTAGGGCTGCAGAGGTCAGAGATGGTATGAGGAAGCATCCAGCCTTTGAGAACAGGCCAGACAAAGGCACATTTGGCATCAGTACCAAGGACAATGTGCAGCTAATGAAGGCCTGAACTCGTAGCATTGGCAGTAACACAACAGAATGTCTGTCTACTGGCATTGATGTTCACTGCAGTTGGGAGGTTCAGGGCACAGTATGATCATTTTCAGACATTTTAAGTTTGAGATGACAGCAGAATATCCCCCCAGGCTGAACAGGAGGCAGCTGAAATGTGGGGCTGGTGTAGGGGGGAGACGTGTTAAGACAAGAGATGTTAAATTTAGGATGTAAATAAAACCACATTTATGGAAAGCATGAGCATTATTTGCACATTGTTTGGAACATGGACCAATGAAGGTCATAGACTCTGCTACATCATGACCTCCAGTGACAGTCTGGAGACGTGTGATATCAGTGTAACCTGAAATTGAAAATGAAATGGAAACAACAGCTCCATGCTCTTGATATGTTCAATTCAGTTAAGTGACAATTAAGTACGAACCCTCATCCTTTGATCCACAAGAAATCCATTCTAAAAACAGATTGTATTCTTACAAGTTTCTGGAATCCTAACATGTGCCAGGTTCTTCCTAGCTCATTGCTTTGGTCACTTCCTATTTTTCATAATGGAGTCTCAGGCCGCTGCCCTTTCCTTTCCTCCAAGCACGGACGGGAGTAAGGCCTGGCTGGATAGACTGGTGATAATAGAAGGGAAATACCACATAGAAAGGAAAAACCTAAAACTGGATATTAGATGTTACTGCTCCTAACACATTAGCCAACCTCCCCAAAAAAGGCACTAGTGTCTGTCTCTTCCTTAGCTCTCCAGCCTGATGCTGCCTTCAGGGGGTCTGCTTACCTCACATCACCATCTTCTTCCAACCTGGAGTTCAGTCTGGACCCCTAACTTTCACCCTAGCTTTGGAGAGAGAAGCAGGCCTTTCTCTGCTCGAGTCCCAAGCTGGCTTCCTTTTCCGCTGCACGATTACTGATAGTAAGAATGCTGTCAATGAGCTTGACTACAGTAATCATTTCACTGTGTTGTACATCTTAAAACTATACAATTTTTATTTAAAAAAAATTCAGTCTCTTCATCCATAGGGTGGATCGAGTCAAAACAGTTGTCAGAAGTACATTTTAAGAAGTCTGGGACCGTCAGTGTTTGGACAAGCGTATGAAAGCAATCGATGCAGGAGATGGGTGGGGGCACCCACAGCGTAGAGCCAAGTCCAATCCCATGCTTCCTTCATTGTCGTGGTTTGGTTTCTCAAGATCGATGAGTCAATACCTGGACAAAAAGGCACATCCCTCAAGAGATACAAATCTATTTTTTCTGGAAGACTCTATTCTAAATCCGTATCCGGGAAAAACATTTAATTCTTTAACTCTGCAAAGGAACAGTCTTGCTGGGAACCACCCAATTTATATCATGGAATAGAACATGTAACATCCTCTAAGTTAGGGCCTTTTATAGCTCCATTTCACAGAGAAAGAGACTGATGATTCAAGGGCACACCACTAATAAACAGCTGAGCAGGATGCAAACCTAGGCTCACCTAACCAGTTAGTGTACTTAAACATTAAATGATATGTAAAAACAACTTCAATTTAACTGGTAGTGAAGTCACAATTTTCTCCAAAGAAATTTAAGTAAGAGAAGAGCTTCTCTGAGGATTTTTCATAAAACAGTATCACTGCCATCATGTATACGTGGATTTTAAAAAACTTTTTAAAAAATGTTTTATTTCATTCATTGGTTCATTCGTTCATTCATTTATTTTTTGAGACACAGAGAGAGATAGAGTGTGAGCAGAGGAGGGGCAGAGATAGAGGGGCGCACACACACAGAATCCAAAGGAGGCTCCAGGCTCTGAGTTGTCAGCACAGAGCCCAATGCAGGGCTCAAACCCACAGCCATGAGGTCATGACCTGAGGCAAAGTCAGATGCTCAACTGACTGAGCCACCCAGGCGTCCTTGTACATGGATATTTTTAACATAAACATGGCTACTCATTAATTCAACAAAAGTTTACTGCACACCATACTCAAAGCATGTTACTAGGTATTAATGGAAGATGCAAATATGACTTCCCATAGGGATTTATAATATAGCAAAAGAAAAATAAAACATAATTTGATGACTACCACAAGAAAGGTGAGAAAAAAAAAGGGTTATGGGGGTTTGAATGTGGGAGATTATATGCCCTTTGGAGAGTGGGAAGCTTTAGTGGAAATTGTAGCAACTGGAAAATGTAAAATAAACACAAATCTACAATTAATAAAAAATAAAAGTACACATCTAAACAAGAAGATTGGAGAAAATGAGAGACTGTTATCAAGATATTGGGACTCTTTCAGCTGGCAACTTACCTACCTTAAAATTATCAACACATTAGTTCAATGCATCTAGATCCATTGTTGTAATCACGGCTAAACTGTGCTGTTCTTACAGGCAGAGGTGCAGAAGGCCACACTCAACATAATGTCCCCTCTAAATGCATGGGAAGGAAGCATGCACTTTCTCACTAGTAAAACTATTCAGGAACAGCATGGCCACTCGTCATTGACTCATTTTTTACTGATGCTTGTAATGCGGGGCAATATGTTGATGTCGTTGTGCAGCCCTTATCAGATTGGGAACGACAGGAAGACACCAAGTCTATGAGCTGTTTGCAAATATATAGACTGTTTCCGATACTGATAATGCCCTTTAACATCTGGAGTTCGGAAGTGGCGCAAAATGTGATTCCAATCGCAAACCAGCGTCCCTCGCACATACATTTCTCTGGCTAAGTTTACGGTCCAAATCACACTCTAGCGATATTGCTGTAAAAAAAAAAAAAAAAAAAAGAGAGAGAGAGAGAGAGAAAAGAAAAAAGAAAAAGGAAAAGAAATTCCCTCTAAGCGACTGAAACTCACCTCTCGTTGGACTACGAATCCCATGATGCAACGCTCCCGCACGACCGCTGCGGGGGGTGGAGCCGTAGAAGGGGCGGCAACGGCGACGGCCTGTGCATTCTGGGCATTGTAGTCTGGCTCGCTGGCCGCCGTCAGGACAATCCACGTGGTGCGTCGGGCGGCAGCTTCGGGCCGCGGCCACCCTGCTTCCTCCCCCGAGTCCTCGAGGTGCGGGCCCCGGCGGGGCCGGCCGGGCGCCGCGGAGCCGGCCGCAGGGAGGCCCGGAGGCAGCCCGAGCCTTCGCGACGTTTTTGCGACAGCTGTGGCCGTGTTCCGCGGGCTCCCTCCCTCCTCCTCTCTCTGAGGAGGTACCGGCTGTTGTGCGGCGCTGCCTTTCTGTTTGAGTGTATGGGAGAGAGAGTGAGTGAGTGAGTGTGAGCGTGTGTGAGCGAGAGGGCGAGGCGTGAGTGCGAGTGTAAGAGGGGGAGAGCCCGCCGCGGCCGCCCCGCCGCTCCCCGCAGCGGGGGCAGAACGCGCGGCAGGAGAGGGCGGCGGAGCCGGCGCCCCGGGAGCCCGCGGGGACAAGGGCAGAGACGCCGCTCCCCACCCCCCGCCCGCGTCCCTCCGCGCTCCCCCGCCCGGGGGAACCTCCCCGGCCCCCCACCCCCTCGGCCGGCCCCTGCCCCGCCGCCCCCCTGGATGTCCCCGGCGCTCTCGCGGGGCCTCCTGCTCTTGCCGCATCGGTCGGGCTGGTGCTGCGGCCGCCGGGCGTAGCGCGGGCGGGTTCCCGGGGGCTGCGGCTGCCGGCGCCTCCCCGGTCCCCACCCCTGTCCCCCCGGCCCCCCGCCCCAGCTCCCCGGCCCCGGAGGCTGTGACAATGGACTATGACTTTAAAGTGAAGCTGAGCAGCGAGCGGGAGCGGGTCGAGGACCTGTTTGAATACGAGGGCTGCAAAGTTGGCCGAGGCACTTACGGTCACGTCTACAAAGCCAAGAGGAAGGATGGGTGAGTGTGCGCGTGGGCGCCGGGGTCCGGCGGGGCGGCGCTCCCCAGGCCGCGGCAGGTAGCGCGCAGGGGCGCGGGGCGCGGGGCGCGGGGCGCGGGGCGCGGGGCGCGGGGCGCGGGGCGCGGGGCGCGGGGCGCGGGGCGCGGGGCGCGGGCGGCTCCCCTGCCGCGACGCCCGACTCCGGCCCTGCCCGCCCGGCCTGGGACCCAGCCCCGCGCGCAGCCCCGCCTGTGCGCTCTATCTACTTCGGGGGCCTCCGCTCCGTGGGCTGTGGACTTTTCGAGGGTTTGGGGTCCGGACTTAAAAAAAAAAAATCGTAGTAAAACGTCAGTTTAAATGATTTTCGGGGGGGGGGTTCGGTTTATTATGGGAACCTTCTGGGGGGATTTCCTTACCCGCCTCTGGAGTGACATCCATCAGTCTGGAAGGGAGGCTGCGATCCTTTCCTCCACCAGTTTGTGATTGATTTATTGCCAAATTGGGATTTTATTTGGGAGAAAGCGAAGCAGCGAGGAAATGGGATGCTGAAGAGTTCTTCACGGTGATCGTGGGTAACCTAAACGCAGCAATTGTTATTTCGATGCCATTAACCTGTGAGTTTTACATAGAACAATGGGGGTTTGGTGCAGGTTGGGTGGTGGGGAAAAAGGCAAGGGGCTAAGAGGGGCTCTCGTGTTCAGGCCTGTTCCCCCCAAATTTAGCTGTTGGGCAATAAACTGTAAATAGCCCCTTTGCTTTAAATATTTCCCCCTAGAAATAACTTAATTAAGTCCGTGGCTGGTAATGCTCCCAATTTAGTTTCTTAAACAGGCAAGTGAAGTGTTCATTTTTCCTTTGTCAGTAGATGAATGTCGTGTAATATTGACAAAAGAGAAGGCGATTCTTAGTTGAGGGGGAATCTAGTTCATTAACTCCTTGTCTCCCTCTTGTAAAAACGTTACGTGGATGTTGTCTGTTGCCTTTGACACTGTAGAAAATTGCGGGAAAGATCATGTCAGAGTTTATTATATAATCTCTAGATTGCAGTAGAAACAGAGTAGCTCTACTTGAATATCACTGTTAATTTGTTAGCTGCGGCTGTTTTAACGTGTTTAAAAGAATTGCTTTCTTTTTTTCTTTCCCAAATTAGGTAAGAGGGTATATTGAGAACTATATTAGCCCTGAAAAAAATGGAACCGTTCATAAAGCTGAGGTTGGGGGGAGCCATATTTATAAATACTTTAATATTCTGGATATTGGAAAAGGAAGTGTATGTTTATTAAACATTTTTCTTAGCTTTCCTGAGGTATCTTTCTAAAATAACTTAAAAGGGACTCTTAGAGGAAGATAGTGATTCTAATTAATTTGGCATGTGCATTTCAGTGCTTAGATGCAGCAGTTAAAGCAGTACAGGTATCTGGAAAAGGGAGGGATTTGAAAACTTGATACTTTGTGTGCTGCATGTATTTAAAAGTACTTCTTAGTGGAAGGGATAATCTGGTGACATTTGAGAAATCTGCATCCGGAGATTCCTACTGTTGACTCTGCTTATGTTTTTCATCAAAGTATTATTTTAATACTATACTTTAAAAATGATCTTTCTCCTGTAGTATTTTTAGAAGCCTTAAACCATCTCTCTTTCCCCCAACATTATGTAATTTGGGGCATATTCAGAAAATTCCCAGTCCCATGAGATTACACATAGTAGTACATTTGACCAGTCTGTCATCTGCTTTATAAAATTCTGGTGACTTTACATTATGTTTAATCTCTCTGAGAGAAGCCAGTTCTACTTTCATAAATTACTGATTTAAGCTAATAAAATATAATTATTAACCTTAGTTTTATATTTTATTTAAAAACTATGATATTGTTTAGTGGCAGGAGGTACTTTTAACCACATTTTATATCTCATAGTTAGGTTTTGATTTAGGCTAAAGATAATTTTAGAAGAATTAATACAATTTAAAAATAGCTACGTGTACAGTATCTAAACATTTCTTAGAGCTTTTGTGATAGCTGAAAAGTACATTTTGGATGTACTTTTGGAAAAAAAATAACCTGCATTTTTGAAAAAAAAAATAACCTGATCATTCTTTGGGCTTGTTTTCCAGCAGTCTTTAATGATTTTGTTTATAGGATGAACTTTCAGAAATTTTTAAAAAGATCAAATGTCAAGAGAGTTTTAAGGTTACTTAAGACAGTTTTTGTTTTCCAGAGGGAATATTTTTGGTTTGGCTTCTCATAACGTCACTCGGGTGAAATACAGCATTGTATTTATGAGGTTCTTTTGATCTTATGTCAGTGAAATGTAATTTAACGCATTTTAGCCCTGGTGAAATAAAATTTGTGGCTGTTTAATCTTTTGTAAAAAGATGATGACGAAATAATTTGTTTCTAGTATTGATTTACTTTCAAATTAAATTATACACTCTGTAACTGAAATTTCAGAGTACTCTAGGAACCCAGGCAAGAACACCTTCAAAGAGAATCCCGAGATGTACGGTGAAGTGGGTTTTGTTTAGACCTATTTGACTAGAAGAGGAACACATGTGAATGAATCGTTTCAGTCTTGCAGCAAGCATCATAGAATGTGAACACATGGCGTTAGCTTCTTAAATTATTAAGTTTTAGGAAATAAAACAGCTCATAAGGTCATTTCTTTGGCTTAAAGAATTATTAATACTCTCCTAGTATGCCACACTTACGATAAACTCTGCATTTTAAGGAATGTGGGGAAGGAGGAAATACTTTATTTGAGGCATGATTATATATATATATATATATATATATGGGAAAAGGGCCTTTTATAATTGGGTTAATTTCAGACTCTAATAGAGTTAAAATATAAATGCACAATAAATCTTGGAAATAATTTGCTCTCACTGTCACCATACATGAGATAGTGTCCTTTGTGTCTGAACACCAAAAGGGTGCTCAGTAGGAAGCAGGGAGATTCGTTTTTCTCTCTGAGTCAGTTGCGTTTCCTCTTTGTACAATTTAGGCAGCCAAACTCATTTTGTTCGAAAGAATGGAAAAGTGTGAGAAGACCAAACAGTCTGTGTTTTTAAATTCTAAACTCTTATTACAGGGACTGGACATTTTTGGCATTTAAAAATCAATTTGAGGTAAGAGTTTGATCTCCAAAAAAAAAAAAAAAAAACAAAAGCAGTTTTCTTGAACAGGGTTCTTAATGTGCTGCACTCTGTGTTCAAAAGAATGGATTATGTATAATTGGGATTGTGTGTGTGTTTGTGAGAGAGAGAAATATACAGAAGACTTTTGTTGGGGTACTTTTGTAGGGAACCCAGAAATTAGGAGGCAGTAATAATGATAATAGCTAAATTAATGAGTAAACCAAGTCCTGGGCAAAGCCCTTTACATTCATCATATATTTAATCCTCACAAAGTGCCATATCGAGTCAGTTCTGTTTTTCAGTTTCACAGGTGAGGACACTGTAAGAAAAGTTAAGCTGTTAGGTTAAGTAAATTTGTTCATGCTTATATGACTAATTAAATGTCAGAGCTGCAATTAGGAGATTACAAAAGGTCCTCTTATTCTAGAGCACGTGCTCTTAACCGCTGTTTCCTAAAACTTATGTATTAAGATAAATATAAACCTGAATGTGGAGATTTGGTGTTTTAGTGGGTCTTTCAAAAAACATGAATGTCTTACCTATCACAGGACTAGTCTTCTGTTTTCTTTTTTTCTTTAAATTTTTAAATGTGTATTTATTTTTGAGGGAGAGAGAGAAGAGCGTGAGTCGGGGAGGGGGAGAGAGAGAGATGGAGACGCAGAATCCAAGACAGGCTCCAGGCTCTGAGTGCTCAGCCCAAGAGCCCGACGCGGAGCTCGAACTCATAAACTAGGAGATCATGACCCGAGCAGAAGTCAGACACTTAACGACTGAGCCACCCAGGCACCGCGGGATTAGTCTTTTTCAATTAACTCAATTAACTGGTATGCTTTTTTAATGCATTTCTGAACAGCCCTGGGTTTTTCAGGTGCAACAAGTGTTTATGTAGATATGTCAGTGTATCTATACACATACACACATATGTACACACACATCCATATGTGTGTGGAGGGGGAAACAAAGATCTTCATCTAGCGTAAGAAATTCTTAAGTTGGGGAGACAAATACTGAGTTTGAACTCAGACTCTGCTTCTGATTATACCAGTATGACCTTGGGCAAGTCACTTGCCCGTTGCAGACCTTGGTTTTCTTCTTTGTAAGATTAGAGGGTTTGAGTTGATAATTTTTAAGGTCTTTTCCAGTGTTTGATTTGAGGAAATAAATCATGAATAATACAGTGTAATACTTTTGCAAGGTTAGGTAAACAGCCGCTAAAACGAATTTTACTTTAGACAGTGGTACACTTCTTTGTTTCATGGCCTCATGCTTCAGTGTAGGTTCTCACCAACTGCCTAAAAGAAGTGAGGTTAACTTCCAGGGACCTGCCAGCCACGTTACCGGCCTTACCCCGCCGTAGCGCCCCTTATCTCTGTGTCTTAAGATGTTGGGATTGATGGACCGTGCTTGCCCCCCCCTCCTGCGAACCATTCATTTGGCGGCTGGCACAAAGGACCTTTCTGATTCAGTCTGCATTGCGGCTTTAACTCAGTTTTAATTCCTTAATTATGATCAGAACGTGGTAGAACCCTTTATTTCCCCTGAAGGAATCTAATCGTTTTTCTTCTGAATGTCGCTGAACCCTGTATCTATGTTCAGCTTAACTTAAATATTTCTTTAGATGTCAAATACAACATATATACCCATTGCTGAGGATTCTGCGTGCCCAGTAAGGAATATTCCTTAAAACTTTTAAAAAATGTGCTGGAAAGGGACACTTGAATTTATCTCCCTTGGATGTTCAGTGCATTCAGATATACTGGCAAGGCCACTCTGAAGTTTCACGCTTAAATCCCATTTTCTTAGAGCAAGACTGGCAGATTAATTCACTTGGGGTTTGTTCATTTGATTTTTGCTTTTTCTGTTTCTTTCAATATTTGAAGAAATCCATACGGTCATCCATTAACTAATATCTATTAGACCTTTTATGTGCCAACCACTGTCCAAAGTATTGGGAATACAAAGATGAATAAAGTATTCCATTATTTGAGGAAGTGTCTACTGGGGAAGCCATGTAAACACACTGTAGCAGTTTAATAAGCACTGTAATAATACACGGTGCTATTGGAGCACAGAGATAGGAACTGCCAACTGTTGAGGGTTTTCAAGGAAAGCCTCTCAAAAATGGCAACATTTTGTTAGACTCTTAAAAGATGGGGAAGACGTCATCAGAAGGGGTGTTTTAAGAGGGCTAGGAGAAGGAGCGGTGCTTTTTTTACTGTGTTCTTACAGAGCCCAGCAGATTTCGTGGGTTTGAATCTTTTCTTCTCCTGTCTTCCCTCCCCACACCGTTTTTGTCGTTGAGGCCCCTGCTGTGTGTCCTACTACGTACATGCATACTGACGGTCCGTCGCACCCACTGGACACGATGAGGTTTCTGGTATTTCGCAGTGAACACCTTAATTCTCTGTGTGGCGGTTTTCCATCACAAGAATGTTGCTGAATCAGAGCACAAGCAGCCTCTGAAATTCAGTGTCTGACTTACAAATTTGTCTCTTGTATGTAAAACTGCCATGGCAGAGCTCCATTTTGATTACAGCTCTTGATAGCAGACGATTCTACTTTGGCCTCACCTGCATGAGGAGTAGGGAGCCAGAATTTTCCACACTGCAAGATGGTGGTGGCAACAGATTTCCAGAGGGAGAATTTCTGTTGTTGGAATCTGATGTGGGAAGAGATGGGAGGTGGGGATGGGGTCCAGCATACTGGATTTCAGCTAGGAAAACAGAAATAATGACAGATACATTATCATAGGCCATTTTGCAAATTTACCTACTTTTTATTTTTTTTATTTTTATTTTTTTTAATGTTTTATTTATTTCAGAGAGAGAGAGAGACAGCGTGAGTAGGGGAGGGTCAGAGAGAGAGAGACATAGAATGTGAAGCAGGCTCCAGGCTCTGAGCTGTCTTGAAGCAGGACTTGAACGCACGAACCATGAGATCATGACCCGAGCTGAAGTCGGACGCCTAACCGACTGAGCCACCCAGGAGCCCCATTTTTACCTGCTTTTTAAAAAATTATTTCTCTTGGCAAATGTGTTCAGAATTATGATTTACCAACATTTGAAACGTGGTCCGTATATAAGTTGGGAACTGTGTATGCCAGTCAGTATTGATAAATAGATATTATCTCCTATGGCTGCTGTCCTCTTTCCTGTAGTGCCTTTTATTGTTGAATCTGATCCTCATGGTCTCCTTATTCTTTTTCTATTCTTAGCTGCTGCTAGAGAATGAAAATCCTACTGTCCTTTCCTTCTTCAGAGCAGTTTGTAAATCCTTTCCTTCACACCAGCTTAGTTAGGCCTTGGTCCTCTCTTTGTTACTTAGAAACTACTAAGATATTTTTTGTCTTTAGGGGTGCCTGGGTGGCTTAGTCGTTTAAGCGTCTGACTTTCACTTAGGTCATGATCTCGCGGTTCGTGGGTTCGAGCTCCGCGTCGGGCTCTGTGCTGACTGCCAGCTCAGAGCCTGGAGCCAATTTCAGAGTCTGTATCTCCCTCTCTCTCTGGCCCTCCCCTGCTCAGCTGTCTCTCTCTCTCCTAGAAATAAATAAAAAATATTTTAAAAAAAGATATTTTTTGTCTTTAGGTATTTCTTGTTACCTCAAGGCAGTTCTTGATGTTGTGACTGAAAAGTGACTTTTAGCCATTATTTTGATCATAATCCTTGAAGACCCTTTAGTGGCATGATTCTCAAGATTCTTTAGTATGGTCGTCGTTAGAGTCACAGAACAGTCCCTGCTGTAGCAGGCTGCCTTTCCTGACGGAGTTACGTCGTGTCCTTCAGATGCGTGATGGCAGACAACAGGCCGAGAACCCTGTCTTCAAAATTGAGATATATTACATACCGTGACATTTACCCTTTTAAAGTGTACAATCCACTGCTTGTTAGTATGTTCCCAAGGCTGTACAATCATTACCCCTGTCTAATTCCAGAACATTTTTATTACCCCAAAAAGAAACCCCATATCAGTTGGCCATTACTCCATGTCCCCCATCTTCCCAGCTCCTGGCAACCACTAATCTACTTTCTTTCTCTGTGGATTTGCCTGTCCTGGCCATTTCATACAAATGGAATCACATAGTGTGTGGCCTTTTTTGTCTCTTAGTTAGCATAATGTGTTTTTTAAATTTTTAAAAAATGTTTATCTATTTTTGAGAGAAAGAGAGAGACAGAACATGAGTAGGGGGAGGGGCAGAGAGAGAGGGAGACACAGAATCCAAAATCTGAGCTGTCAGCACAGAGCCTGATGCGGAGCTCGAACTCAGGAACTGTGAGATCATGATGTGAGCCAGTCAGGCACTCAACCGACTGAGCCACCCAGGCGCCCCAAGCATAATGTTTTTAAGATTCATCTTTCTTGTGTGTATATCAGTATCTCGTTCCTTTTTATGAATAATATTGCATTCTGTGGATATACCACAGTTTGTTTATCCATTCATCAGTTGGTGGACATTTGTGTTCTTTCTACTCTTTGGTTATTATGAATAATGCTGCTCACGTGTGCGTTGTCACGTGGGATATTTGTTCTCAGTCCCCTTGGGCACACAGCCGGGCATGGTAACTGCATGTTGAGCTTTTTGAGAAACTGCCAAACTTTTTCAAAGCAGTTGAGAACCACATTTGAGTGGCTTTACCTTGACTTTGGTTTAGGACCAAGATCTTTGTTGTTTGTTTGTGACACCTGACAGTGACAGCTGACGGTGACAGCTGACGGTGAGACCAAGAGTGCTCACACTCCAGTCCATTGCGCTGACTCTGAAGTGCAAATGAGTAAAACCGCTCCTCCATCAAATCAGACCACCATTGTGACCTTTGCCTCAGGCAGCACCTTGTGCTGGAAAATTTTTTTCCCCCAACTGAAGTAGGTTCTAACATTTAGCTTCAGAAATTCTAACTACTTTGTCTTAACCTACAACTCCAGTAATTCCCTCTTCACTAATCACTCCACAAAACATATTTAGTCCTTCATAGATGTATTGTGTAACTGCTTCAGAGTATATGTGGTTAATGTTTATATGTCCTTTGGGTCTTTCTGGTGAATGTTTATGGGTTAGATATTATAGATTTCCTCTAGGGCAGTAATTGTGTTCCCCTCAGTTCTGGCACATTGCCAAATGTTGACAGGTACTTAATACTTTTTTATTTTTGGTGTACATGAAATTCAGATTTGAAAGTCTTCCTTTTAAATTTGCTGAAATTAAAAACGAGCATAGTATAGGAGACTAGGAAAGCAGCATCTTGTGAAAATACTCAGAGAAGCAAAGTTTGATGGGCCGGCTACATTAATATCGGGAACAAAATTGAACAAAACTAAAAGGCAAAGACAGGGCAAACTATGTTGATCAGCTGAGCCAAATACAGGTCCCAGATATTTGAAAAATTGAACCACAACAAAGAATAAAGCTTCCTTTCTGAAACATACCTTGTAAATAAATGAGTTTAAATGGGAGATCAAACCTATATTTCTAAATTTAAGAAAGATATAATTAGTCTCTGAACCAGATTGACATTTTTGTTTAGATCGAGATGTTCTGTGATGGTTTGATATTTGAAGTTTATTTTTGTTATGTGAATAAATTGTTTAGGCTACTACTACTCAAGGTAACTCAGTTACTCATCTCTAGACAGCTCTCTAAAATTTATGGCTTTATTATAGCTCATGAATTCCAACAAATAATCATCCTAAGGACATGAATTCTTTACATGTGACTCAAGGACCGCTGTACATGTTGCTAGACACCCGAATTTAGAGGTTGTCTAGAGAACTGAAGGGATTTAAAAAACCTAAAATTTGTCCATCAGTGGTGTTATGCTAACCAAGTCGTATTTCTGGGGAAAGCAGAGCTGAGTATTGAAAAATCATTTTTGTAAGGTTTCTGTTTTGAGGAGAGCCAAATGTGAAAATTTGAGTTCATGTAGAATAGATTTATTTGGAGTTTTTTTCACTTTATGAAAACTCTTTAAGTACATAAGCTCTCTTGGTGTATTTACCACATGGCTCAGTTTGCAAAAAATTCAGTGTATACACAGTTTCCAAGAAAATGTGTAAAGTAAAACATACTCGTAATGTGTTTTCTAATGTTGACCTAACATTGAAGATTCTTTTAGATGTAAAATCAAATCATTTAAATATTTGAGATTTCATTATAGTTTCTCTTTAGCTGTAGTGTTTTGTTTTTGGTAAATTTATGTTTTTAATTTATTCGGTACCTATTTGCTGAATGTCTCTGATCTGTCAGGTTTTGTGCCTGATATTGGTGATTCAGCAGTGAACGGGCCAGGGTCCAAGTCCTTAGTGAACTTACAGACTTTTCAGGGATGCGGGCAGGTAAAAAGGTAATTATAACATAGTGGGATAGGGCTGCAATAGGGAAAATGTATAGATTGCCATGGGGTACCTGATCTGCTCTTGGGGGTTCAAGGATGGTATTTCAGTTGTGACTTGAAAGATAATTAGAAGTTACCTGAATGAATGGGCAGTAACTAAGAGTGAGTGAAGGTTGGGGAGTTACAGTGCAGGCTAGAGGGGTAGCATCTGGTTCCAGAATTTATAAAGGAAGGAGTCCTATTTGGTGGAAAAGGGAGTATGGTAGGGGCTGTATGATGTTTAGTACAAATTTTGACTTAAATCATTTATGTGAAGTTATTTCGGGAGCTTTTCTGTTATGTTGTAGGAGGGAATGCTAAAGCTCTCTCCAGGACCCTTTGGAACCACCAGCAAGTAGCATTTATAGAGATACGAAGAAAAGATAGTATGGTGAGGGAATTGGAAGACTTGCAATACCAGATCGTAGAGAGTAGTAACCGGTGGGGTGAGAGGTATAAAACATTAAGTTGGAGAGGTAAGTGGAGTCTTGGAAATCAGGCCGTGAACTTCTTAACTTGATTCTGAAGACAATGGGGACCATTTGTAGTATTTTAAATAGGTAACAATCACTTAAAAAGATTGCTTGACAACATATTCAGAATAGTCTAGCTACAGGGAACTGGGGTTAGGAAGATGGAGTAATAGCAGTCCAGGTGAGGGACGCTGGAGGCTTGAATTAGGGAGTGACAGAGGGGATGGGAACAATTGATGGGACCTGTTGATTCATTGAATGTGAGCGGAAAAAGTAAGTAGAACCATGGATAAGGTCTAGGCTTCTGGCATGAGCAGCAAAATATTAGCACTCACATAGCCAAGACAGAAAGAGGAGCAAGTTAATGGCGAAGTTTTGGTGTATTGAAGTAATGGATTGAGTTTTGGTGTATTGAAGTTCATGTACCTGTTGAACATCTAAGAAGAAATGACCATTAGGCAGATAACATGAGTGTAGTGCTCAAGCTGGATCTGGGAGTTACCAGGGACTTGAAGTAATAGCTTCGAGTGATTTTGAAATTGCCTAGGGAAAGTGTAGAGTAAGAAGAGGTCCTGGGACAGAATGTAGAGAAACAGATGTCCATCCAGGAGGCCAACAAGTTGAGCCCCAAGGAGGAGGAGAAAGCTCAGGGTCATTCCCACTGCGCACCAGCAGTCATGTGGTGTGTAACTTATTGACTGTACATGGCAACTTGGAGAAAAACTGGGGCCTGGTAGGTAAAATCATACCAACCGAGGAAAGAGTGTTTTCAGAAGGAGTGATAGGTGTACCATATGCCACACAGAGGGCAAGGGAGATAAGGAAGTATTTGGGCTAAGTAATTTATTTTATTTATTTGTTTTTAATTATTTTAATGTTTATTTATTTTGAGAGGGAGACAGCGAGAGCAAGCAGGGAAGGAGGAGAGAGAGAGGGAGAGAGATTCCCAAGCAGGCTCCATCCACACCATCAACGCGGAGCCTGACACAGAACTTGAACCCACGAACCGTGAGACTGTGACCTGGGCCAAAATCAAGAGTCAGACCCTTAACCGACTGAGCCACCCAGGCGCCCCTAAGTTAAACATTTTAAACAAAAGAAAAATTCAGTGGAAGATTTTTGGACTCTAGTGCTGAAATTATAACTCACTTTGTAGGTTTTATCCAAAATATTTTGTGGTACTTTTATGGGTAGCCTGATCACTCAGGGCCAAGCAGTGAAAGAGTTGACTTCCATCTTTGGCTCCACATTGGCTGTATTATTGAAGCTAAAATTGTAGATGCTAGCTTGCTGTTTGTTCGTTCATTCCATGATAATTCAAAGTAGTTCTTTTTTTTTAAATAATGAAATAGATTTTTACCTCTGATTATAAAAGAATTATAATTCTCTACAATTATAGGTTTGTTGTAGAAAATTCATAGTCCAGAACTATATGCAGAAACTAAAAGCCCTAACTGCTACTGGAGACAGTTACTATTTATCATCTTTCCACATAACGCTATGAATGTAGGTAGAGATTAATGGAATCTACTATGATCTCACATTTTTTTCCATTCAAGAATATTATGCATCTTTTCCTGTCAGTAAATACAGTTTTAAATCTTCAGTTTTAATCATTGCAGTCATCACATCATACGTGTGTATGTAAATACGTGTCTAGTGAATCCGTTCTCTAGCAACAGAAGAAATGTAAGTAGTCTCCAAATTTTAGCCATTACAGTTCACAAGTGACCTCCTAGAAAATATGTCTGCAGTTCTCCTAAGTCCTTGAAATGGAACTTCAGGGTCAAAGGTTATGTACTTTCAACAACTATATTTTTCTTTCTTTTTTTTTAATTATAAAAATGTTTTTATTTATTTTTTGATTATATGGGTTACTTTTTTTTTACAAATAGTTTATTGTCAAATTAGTTTCCACATAACACCCAGTGCTCATTTTTTTAATTATAAAAATGTTTTTTTTTATTATATGGGTTACATTTTTTTTAAACAAATAGTTTATTGCATATTTTTCTTATAAAATAAGATTGGGTTGTAAAATTGATATATCCTCATGATAAAAAATTCAAACAGTACATATAAGTCTCCCTCTTTATTTTTTTTATAAAAATTTTTAGTGTTTTATTTATTTCTGAGAGAGAGAGAGAGAGAGAGAGCGCGTGAGCAGGGGAGGGTCAGAGAGGGAGGGAGACACAGAATCAGAAGCAGGCTCCAGACTCTGAGCTGTCAGCACAGAGCCCGACGCGGGGCTCGAACCCATGAACCGTGAGATCATGACCTGAGCCGAAGTCAGACGCTTAACCAACTGAGCAACCCAGGTGCCCCTAAGGCTCCCTCTTTAGAATAATCATTGTCAGCAACTCCTTGTGTGTATGCATACAGAAGCATATAAATGTATGGATAGACTTTAAAATTTGTTGTAATACTTTATTCACGTTGAGCAGATAATAATACACCTATATGAAAAAAATGTAAATATACTGAAGAAATGTAAACTTTATGTGTTTTCACATAAGCAGCCACTCAGGTCCTTTTCCCCAGAGCTGTCCGCTGGTTGCTTTCTTGTATATGCTTCTCAGTTTTTGGAAACAAACGTCTTTTGACTTTGTTTATAGTATTTTTCGTGTGCAGCTCTTGTTTTTATGAAGTTACGTTTGTCACTTATTTCTTTAATGGCTGCTAGGTTATGTGTCAGAATTAGTTAGAAAGGTCTGTATGTCATTATCTTTAAACACAAATTGTATGGTATTATATATATAAGTCCGTGCCTTGCTTTGGTTCACAATTTTTGGTCATCAGTACCTGCACCCAAATCGCAATTCATCAACTTATCAATCTTTTTTATGGATATAATGTAGTATACTGGTCCCGTTGAAGAGCCTTTATGTTCTTTTCACTTATATGTGCTTCTAAAAAGCACTGCAGTAAGTGTCCGTTACATCTGTCTTTGCACACAACATTGTCTCAGATGGAGGCAGAGGTCCCCAGGTCCCCCGCACGGCTGTTTGCTGTGGCTGATACCACTGGTGAAGAGTAAAGTTTTCATGAAGTAAGAGAAGCTCCCTTGCTGTATCTACCGGGATTTTTATTGTCGTGTCCTGGTATCTCTCAGTTCTAGAAACTGGTCATTCTGCCCAAGCACAAGTTACTGATAACGACCCTGGTACATTACTGCAGGACTGGTGAAGCGCAGGTCAGTTTCCCAGAAATAAATCTTAAAAGAAGCCTGGGCTTAAGGCTCTTCTGTGGGCCGATCTTATGTCCTCTAAACAGGTCACACCAATTTTACTCACATCAAAACTCCAAAAACAAAACTCTGAAAGGAAGAAGTAGGAATAGATATAGAAATAACATGCTTGAATCATGGGGGTTAAATACGTCGTGAAGTTGGAATTGTTTAGATTATTCTTTTGGAACTTTTGCTTTGAGTTCTCTTTCCCCACATAATCTTATGTATTTTAGATTACTTGCTGGGCTGGAAAATTTAAGAGCCATGTGGATGCTTAAAGTTACAGTCATTATTATGTTTACATCTTATTTCTTCTTCACTTCATCAGATTTCTCATTTCCCACTCAAAACTGCTGGTACACTTTGTTCCTGTTACAAATAACTGATGCTCTGGCTATAGTCTACCTCCAGCCATTTGCTTAACACTGACTCTTACTTTTTGCTTAGATGATCCCTTCTTCTTCCTGTTGCTTGGCTTCCATTCTCTACCCAGCGCTGATCTTCACCCCATCTTTTCCTTTCTCCCACTTTTTTGGCTTGCTTTTTCTGTTTTGTAGTTATTTTGGTTTTGGCCTTGGGCTTTGTCACCTGTCGCAGGGGGCTTGTGGGCTTGCCTCCGTGGACTCGTTCTGCCAATAGAATTGCTTGACTTTGTGTGTTCAGCAGAGGTAATCATTCATGGCAGATAAGCAGGCAGGTGATTATCTGTAATTTTAACTTCGAAGAGACTTTGAAGTTTGAAGTACTGTTAAAAATAATTCTTTATTCAAAGACATAATTTCTGCTGGACGGAAGTTGGAAGGTATTTGCTCTGTTTATAGGGAGTTATGAAGCAGAAGAAGTATGCAAACAGTTTATCTTCTTATCTTAAAATCTATTTTAGTACAGATGAGTCCAGCTCTACTTGAAAATTTAAACCACATATCCTGGAGTTGAAAGTTACTGTTATCCTATTTTAGCGAAGACTAGCTGACCTCTGCTGATCCCCTTCAGGCTTGTGACATGAGCTAGATTCTGAAGTATGTAAGTGAAAAAACGTAAGGGAATCTATGCAAGTAGCACATACTTCTCATACTTCATCTGTTTCTTTTCTGGTTGTTTGTTTGTTTTTTGGATTGGACCATTCAATTCTAAAAGGTAATTCAGCCTGATGTTCTTTAAGTGCTTGAAGTTTTTGATGCAATCAAAACCAAACCAAGTATAACACTTTTAAACCCTATTATTTTGACTTTGGTCATGCAGTGTCTTTGCTGTTTCTCCCGCACTTTGTGACCGGACTCACCGAGTGGAAGTATGCTTGCTAGTTCTCAGATCAGAATGTGGTACAGTTCCATTTTGCTCTAGTGAAATTCTGTACTATAATTATCCTAGAAACGTTTTGGAATGTAAGATAACATTTGCCACTAGTTATTTATTTTAAAAGTGTTTAAAAGTACTTTTGATTTCGTTGCAGTGTCCTAAGTAGGGAAGTTAAATCCCAGTGTCTTCATCAGAAAATGTTAGTAATGCCTTCCAAGAAGTTATAAATTTATAGTTTGTGAAAGGTTTTTATAGCTTTATTGAGATAAAATTTCCATATCGTATAATTTATGTATTTAAAATGTACAGTTCCCTGGTTTTTAGCATATTCACAGTGTTGTGCAGTCATCACCACAGTCTAATTTTAGAATGTTTTTTGTCCCTCCAGAGGCAACCCCGTACCCATTAGCAGCCATTCCCCTTCCCTCCAACCTCCTAGCCCGAGGCCACCACACATCTGTGCTCTGCATCTGGATTTGCCTATGGTGGACATTTCATTTAAATGAAATCATACAGTGTGTGGTCTTTTGTGACTAGCTTCTTTCACTTAACATAATGTTTTCAGGGCTCATCAATGATTTAGCATGTACCGCATTTTGTTGAGTCATTTATCAATTGATGGATATTTGAGTTGTTACCACCTTTTGGTTATGATGCATCTGTGAACATTGGTGTACAACTGTTTGCGTTTCTGCTTTCAGTTTCTTGGACATATACCTAGGAGTAGAATTGCCAGATCCTGTGGTAACTCTGCTTTATTTTTACGTAACCATCAAACTATTTCCACAGTGGCTGCACCATTTTACGTTCCCACCAGCAATGCACAAGGGTTCCAATTTCTCCACATCCTTACTAACACATATTTTCCTTTTTTTTTTTTTTTTTAATATAGCCATCCTTATGGGTATTATGTGGTATCTCATTATGGTTTTGACTTGCATTCCCCTGATGACAGTGATGTTAAGTATCTTGTCATGTACTGCTTGACCATTTGTATATCTTCTTGGGAAAACATAATCAAATCCTTTGCTCATTTTAAAATTGGGTTATCTTTTTATTATTGAGTCGTAAGGGTTCTTTTCATATTCTGGATACTAGACCCTAATCAGATACATAATTTGCAAATCTTTTTTCCGACTCTGGATTGTCTTTTATGTTCTTGTCAGTGGTATTTATTGCACAGAAGTTTTTAGTTTTGGTACAACCCGATGTATGTATTTTCCTTTTGTCACTTGTGCTTTTGGTATCGTATCTAAAACTGCTGACTGACTCAGGGTCACAAAGAGCTTACTCCTATGTTTTTTCCCCAAGAGTCTTATAATTTTAGCCCTTAGATTTAGGTCTGCGATCAGTTTTGAGTATCACGTGAGTTGGGGTCCAACTTCGTTCTTTTGCTGCTTGTGGATATTGAACTGTCCCAGCAACTTTGAATTGTCTGGGCACCTTTGTTAAAAATTGGTTGGTCCTAAATATGGGATTTTTTTCCCTGCACCCTCCATTCAGTTTTACTGATCTGTTTGTCCATAAGCCAGTAGCACACTACATTGATTACTGTAGTTTCATACTCCGTTTCAAAATTGGGAAGAGACAGTGCTCCAATTTTGTTCTTCAAGATTTTGTTTTTTAAGTTGTGGTAAAATACAATGAATATATGATGTACCATTGTAGCCATTTTTAAGTATACCACTCACTGATATTAAGTACATTGTTAGGTTTGTTCAGCCGTCACCCACCATCCATCTCCAGAACTCTCTACATCTGGCAGAACAGAAACTCTGTATCTGGTCAATAATAACTCTCCTGACTCCCCTCTTCCAGCCCCTGGGAGCCCCCATTCTACTTTTTGTGTCTATAATTTTACTGCTTTAAGTACCTCATGTAAGTCGAATTCTACAATATTTATCTTTTTGTAACTGGTTTATTTCACTTACCAGAGTGTCCTCAAAATTCGTCTATGTTTTAGCATATATCAGAACTTACTTCCTTTTTAAGGCTAAGTAACATTTCATCATATATACTACATTTTGCTTATCCATTCATTCACTGATAGTCACTTGGGAAGCTTCCACATTTTAGCCACTTTGAAAAATGCTGTTGTGAACACAGGTGTGCAAATATCTCAAGACCCAGCTTTCAGTTCTCTTTGATGGGATTGTTGGATCATATAGTAATTCTATTTTTAATTTTTTGAGGAATTGCCATCCTGTTTTCCACAGTGGCTATATCATTTTGCATTTCCACCAACAGTGCATAGGGGTTTTGGTTTCTCCACATCCTTGCCAACACTTACTGTTTTCTGTTTTTTGTTTGTTTGTTTTTATAGTAGCCATCGCCATAGGTATTAGGTGGGATTTCACAGTTTTATTTGCATTTCCCTGATGATTAGTGATGTTGAGCATCTTTTCACATGTTTATTGGCCATTGTGTAAGTTCTTTGGAGAAATGTCTATTCAGGTCTTTTGCTCATTATGAATTGGTGGTTTGTTTTTTGTTGTTGAATTTTAGGAGTTCTGTCTATATTCTGGATATTAATTCCTTATAACATAATATGATTTACAAATATTTTCTTCCATTCTGCAGACTGCCTTTTTACTCTGCATGTTGTCTTTTGCTACACAAATTAAAAACATTTTTTTAATAAAGTCCAATTTGTCTATTTTGTTTTGTTTTGTTTTCTGTGCCTTTGGTGTTATATCCAAGAAGTCATTGCTAAATCCAGTGTTTTGAAGCCTACACCCTATTTTTTTTCCTAAGACTAGTATAGTTTTGGGTCTCACATTGAGGTCATGGATCTATTTTGAGTTAATTCTTGTATATGGTGTTAGATAATGGTACAGCTTCATTCTTTTATATGTGGATATCCACTTTTCAGATACTTGTTGAAAAGATGTCTTTTCCTCCATTGAGTGGCCCAAACACTTTTATCAAAAATCATTTGACCATATATATGCAAGAGTTTACTTCTAGACTCTTGATTTTATTCTTTTGGTCTGTATTGTATAAGTCTGTCTGTTTGTCATTACCAGACTGTTTTGATTACTATAGTTTTTTTTTTTTTAATTTTTTATTTGTGTGTGTGAGAGAGAGAGAGACAGCGTGAGCAAGGGAGGGTCAGAGAGAGAGGCAGACACAGAATCCGAGGCAGGCTCCAGGCTCTGAGCTGTCAGCACAGAGCCCGCCTTGGGGCCTGAATCCACGAACCGTGAGATCATGACCTGAGCCCAAGTCAGACGCTTAACCGACTGAGCCCCCCAGGCACCCCCAGATAACTGTAGTTTTGTCGTAAGTTTTGAAACCAGGAGTGTGAGTTCTCTCTAGCCTTATTTTGTTTTTCAAAATTGTTTAGACTATTCTCTGGTTCATAAAATTTAAACTCTGGTTGCATTGGTAATACCTTTTACTTTTCTAATAGATTGAGATACCTTAGACGTATGGCTCTAGGTTACAAAGCTTTCTGGGTAACTGGTTCACTTTTTATTTATCAAACATTTATTTTAACCACTGTGGGTGAAAACCGACCTAAAATGTAGCGTACAGTTTATATGTATTCATGTATTGGTTTCTGTACGAAAGTTGTGTTTTCAGAGTTCATCTGCCTTTGTTGCTGTCCCTTTCTCTTCCCTTGTCAGTTGTCAGTTAAAGACGCAACTTGATGCTTTTTAAATTTTGGGAGTAATGGAGTATCAGTTGTAGAACTTAGAATGCAAATAAGTTCTAAGAAGAAAATAAGATTCACTTTACTTTGGCCACCTAGACATTTTTCTAGGCATGTTTTTTAGAAGTCAGATTATATTGTCCCTATTGTTTTAAAACTTGCTTCATTCCGTCAACAGTAGGACAGTCGATTGTGTATATTTGATGCTACTTACCATCTTTTTGTTAAATTTTAATGTGTATTGTATTGTGTGGTGGTATTCTTATATATAAATTTTTACATTCAAGTATCTTTTGCAGTTAAAATTTTGTTGCTACATTTTTGTAGATATCCAGGATTTTATCTGTAGGAAAAATTTCTAGAAGTGGTTTTGCTGGATCAGGTTTTTGTTAAAAAAATTTTTTTTTAATGTTTTATTTATTTCTTTTTTTTTTTAATGTTTTATTTATTTCTGAGAGAGAGACAGCGTGAGCAGGGGAGAGTCAGAGAGAGAGGGAGACACAGAATCAGAAGCAGGCTCCAGGCTCTGAGCTAGCTGTCAGCACAGAGCGCAATGCAGGGCTTGAACCCACGAACTGTGAGATCATGACCTGAGCCGAAGTCGGACGCTTAACCGACTGAGCCACCCAGGCGCCCCAGGTTTTTGATATATGAGGCCAGATTTTCACCAAGACAGTTTGAACCTATTTGTAAGCTCATTCATAATGAACAGGAGTGATGTTTGCCACTTTCTTGGTCAGTATCTCTATTACATAATTTGAAAAATAATTTTCTTTTCAGCTTTGCAGTTTTGATAGGAAGCCTATGGAATCATGGTTTTATTTACATTTGTCTCGTTAATATTTAAATTTATAGTTTCTTATTTATTCATTATTTAATTTCTTTTGTGAATTACCCATATTTTGCTTGTTTTCCTATAATATTTTTCTTTAAAATTGTTTTTGTAAAGTGCTTTGTTTATTGGGATATCAACTCTTTTTTTTCATATTGCAAGTACTTCTAATTTTCCATTTGTCAATTTTTACATTTATGAAGTCTTAATGTATAATAAAATCTCATTGTCTTATTGCTTCTGATTTTTCTCCATTATATACATTTTTCTTACATTTTTTCTAACATTTTTATGGGTTAAGAAAGTTTTTGCAGTTAAATTTTGATTTAATCAAATGTATTTGTTATAGTGATGTTATATGGGATTCTAAGTATAGTTTTTGTAGTCCTTTCAGTACTGTTGAATAATTCTTTCACAGTCCATTTGAAATACCATCTTTATCACTATCCTGAGTTCCCATGTGTACTTGTGTTTCTTTGACTTTCTCTGCTAGTCCATTGCTCTGTCTATTCTTAATGTCATTCCGCTATTGTTTTTTAAGTCATAGACTGTAATAACTGGTGCGATACCCTTTCATTACTTTTCTTTAAAACAATTTTAGTTTTTTTGTCCGTTTATTCCAATTAAACTTTAGAATCAACAGTTCAAGTGTTCAAGTTCTAAAAATATATTTTGACTTGGGTTTAAATTGTATTTAATGTGTTAATTACTGTTTATATTCAGCTGGGTGGTTATTTTTTATTTGTTCAAATTTTATCTTACTAATCTTGATAAAATCTTGCAGTTTTATTCATCTAGATCCTACATATTGTTTATTACTAGGTACTTTATTTCCTTTAGTAGTCTAACATGTAGCTTTGTGTGGCACTTGGTCTCATGCAATTATTTGTGACATACTTATACCAGCAACGATTTGTTGACTGTTATGGAATAATTTTATTTTATTTATTTTTAAAAATGTTTTACTTATTTCTGAGAGAGAGAGAGGCAGTGTGACTAGGGGAGGGTCAAAGAAAAAAGGGAAATACAGAATCCGAAGCAGGCTCCAGGCTCTCAGCTGGCTGTCAGCACAGAGCCTGATGTGGGGCTCAAGCCCACAAACCATGAGATCATGACCTGAGCTGAAGTTGGATACTTAACTGACTGAGCCACCCAGGCACCCCTGTCATGGAATTTTAGAAATATGCCCAAAGTAAAGATAGTTCAGTGAATCCCCATTAACCTACCATGGTGGCCAAATAGCCACAAACTTTTCCTTAAAAATTTTTAATGGATTTGTGACTCTTCCCTATGATATTTTTAGTTTTATTATTAATTTCTTTGTAGTTCTTCAGCTTTAGAAAATCTAAAGTAGCCAGCATTGGCTGGGGGGGTGGAATGTTTTTGCCTTACTTTTGATGTGAAAGATTATGTTTCTAGTTTTTCTCTGCTAGGTAAGACCTCTTGGTAATTGTTATTCTCATACCATTATTAGACATGAGAGTGACATCTTATATGTAATATACTAGCTTTATGAGCTTGAACAATTCATTTAATCTGAGCACTTTAGATTTCTCATCTGTGAAATGGGTTCATCTCACAGAGGTCTTTTGTATAACATGGTAAGAGAAAGCATGTAAACCAAGTTTTCAAGCTCTTGTAAGGCCATCTAAATTTTGTGTACTTTAATATATTTATTAATCTTGCTTTGTTCAGTTATTCATGAATCCCTATTTCTCCAGTGCCCAATTATGCCAATTTATGTTTGTCAAGAAGAACTTGAGATGTTTATTAGATGATTTTCCTAAGTATGTTCTGTTTCCAGATAGGAACCTATAGTGCTTCTGCTGTACTGTCATGGTTGTATTCCTGAGAAATGTTTTATTATGAAAAATCCCTAATAGAAACAGCGGTTTCATTGGAGAGAGAAGATTATAGGATTTCTGCTGACTTGGTGTGATACATGTATTATTATTATAAGTGTAATCTGACGGTACTACATCTACTGACAAGGTAACAGAAATAAGCTATGTTTACTCCTTTACCATTTAGTCCATCAGAAGATTCTTAGATGTCCCTATCACCATTGTCCTTGACCATGCATTCTTTTGTTTGCTACTGGCGGTGGTAAAAAGAATAAAACAATGCTTGGGTAAACAGAACAATTCTATTCCAGAAGAACACCCCGACATTCAAACAGTGCATCCATCTATCTATGCGTGCCTATTGTTTGAATGCAACTATTCTTTTTCCTGCTTTATGCTGATTCCATTTTGCATTGCAATAACAGTGTCTTCACCTTCTGATTCTTTTCCCCTAACAAATTGGTGGTGTTATAATCACTTATAAAAAAATTCATGCTGTAAGAAACTTGCCTATATTTGCTGCTACAGAGCAAATAATAAGTACTGTAAATACTTGTTGATTGCAAGTGGCCAGATGACCCTTTTCATATATTGAGACACACTGTTGTTGCTCTGGCTCAGTGCAGGTGTTCAAGCTTGGCTCAGGAAACTGTGCCTTTTGAATAGGACCTGGTTATATAAATATGTTTGCTCTTGTTATAAGCATTTGAATATGTTCCAGAAAATTGTAGGGGGAAAGTATCTCTAGAAAACACATGTGTGGGGGTGGGAGTTGGGCAGAGGAAGCAGGTATTCACTATTAGCACTTAGACCATGTATTAAAAACAAAGTAGAAAATATAATTCTAGTGTTGTACAAAATCGTAGTACCTTTTTACTTTTGACAAGGGTTGTGACTTTGTAGGAAGAGAACTAGAACAGCTTTGGAGAAAGGCAAGTAATATTATTGGGAGAAGGGTGTTATAATACACAAGCTGAGAGGGTTTGGGTCTTTCAGGTTCAGGTTGGAAATTAAAGGGGTGGATTTGAAGTATAGAAAACTGTGACTATACAGGTAAGTTGAATATGAACTTCTTTATTTCTTTATTTCGAGAGGGGATGGGAAAAGAGAGCGAGAATCTCAAGCAGGCTCCACACTCACTGCAGAGCCTGATGCGGGTCTTGATCCCAGGACCTTGGGATCATGACCTGATCTGAAATCAAAAGTCAGACACTTAACCAACTGAGGCAGCCTTAAGTATGAACTTGTTTCTAAATCTTAGGCTTATGAGCTGTTGTTTCTTCCTTTCGTAATCTTGAAATTGGACAGTTGGATAGAAGCTCTATAATAGTTTATTTTGCTGCTGAAAACAATGAATTTCTAGAAAAGTTTAGGTATATCCATGAATGATAGATCCACAATTAGTTACTAAATGGAACTTGAACTTTTATCCTCTGTCTTCTGATGGTTAAATTAAGGGGTATAAGCATACCTTCCCTTATGGGTGCTATTTTAAATGTCGAAGACTAACAACACTTCTTTGAGACCTAAGATATGGAACTGTGACTGACGACTGAAACTAATGACACACTTTAGCACCTTAACATAAGGATCAATTTTGTAACAGACCAAGTTGTCTAAACACGAGATAGGAGGCAGAGACTTTTCCCTTCCTCCATTTCTTTTCTTTTCTTCCCTCCTTCCCTCCCTTCCTTCCTGTCTAGAGAGCACGCAGAGAGCATGCAAGCCAGGGAGAGGGACAGATGGAGAGAGAACCTCACACAGGCTCCATGCCCAGCAGGGCTCAATCTCACAACTATAAGTTCATGACCTGAGCCTAAATCAAGAGTTGGATGCTTAAACAACTGTGCAACCCAGGTGCCCCAGAGAATTCTTTCTTTATACACATGGTTTCAGCATATCCTGAATGACAGGTTGTTGGAGTTGTAATGGAAACTCAAGTATTGGATGGATGTTTGGAATAGATGACTTGAGTGATCCTACCAGCTCTGAGATTTTTATAAGAGGAACCATTATCAATTAGAGAACATTGGATTGAATGGGCTAGATCTAGAAAAAGTGTGGTAAATTATGATGAAACCTGGAGATGGTTGGTTTGCCTTTCAAAGTTGATGAGCAACACACTTAAGTTTTTTGAACAATTCTTTAAAAATTTTTAAACTAACGAAATGGTCACGGAAAGAAGTCTGAACAGTAAACGTAATACATAGAAGAGCATGAACTGGACAGTAATAGTCATTTCCCCAGTCTCCCCATTTCCTTCTCTATCTAGTGGTGAGGGAAAGGGAAGGTTGAGAATCATTCTGAGGTTTCTGGCTTGAATAATAGAGTTGGTGGTGGTGCCATTAATGGGGAGATGGAGCAACTCTTGGATAAACAGGAAGCTGTGTGGGACAGTCTTACTGAATTGTCTTACATTGTCTTATATAATTATTTAGGTCTCAAATTCTGTTTGCCTTCTAGTGACATCCTCAAAGATGTCAGATCAGTTCAAGAGGAATACGAGCAGACGTGAAGAGGTTTTTATTGGACAAATTTGGGGCAATTTGAACATCAGAAAGAATAATAGATTATAATATGTCAAATGAAGAATCCAGGAATCCCTATTGACAGTAAAAAAGGTAGGAAGAGGGAGTTCTTTATAGAAGAGTGCCATTTGATAAATGTAGAAGGAATGATAGAATTAGAAAAAAGCATTTTAAGACTCCTAGTATAATAATTGATTCAGACAAGAATCATCTATAGATTCTAAGGTCATTTGGTGAAAGTTTGTTGGAATATAGAATATTCCTTTCATCTCCAGGTATCATCTCAGGAATAATTTTCTAATTGTAGGGAAGATCTACCCTTTACATATGGAGAGTTCTGGCAGTCACCAGCTTAACGAAATGATCAATCTTGGCATCACAAATAGTGGGAGAGCCCATCATTATCTGTTGTGATACAGTTAGAAAGTTTTAATAGAGTGATATTAATGTAGTTTGCTCTGAATCTTATATGAGCAAAAGAGAAGGGTCATATAACCTGTAGTAGAGAAAGACTCTATGATAAATATTAAGAGTGCAGTTGGAATGTGAATGCTGAGTACAATATATGCACTCTATATAAAACTTCTCTCCCAAGTCCCTTTGAGGTTTCTTGAAGGTTACTTTAAATCTACCCCTTTTTTGTTTTCTTTTCACTGATTAGTTAGCACTCATGTGAGTTGATATCCCGTTGTATTGAGATCTGTGAATTAGGATATGTTTCTATCCATTCAAAATATTGGTATTGTTTGGGTTTTAAAAGAAAATAATTGGTTTCTTTTTCTTTTCTTTGTGGGAGTTTTTTATTCTTTTTATGTTTTATTTAAATTCCAGTTAGTTAGCTTACAGTGTTATTTTAGTTTCAGGTGTACAGTATAGTGATTCACCACATCCATACATCACCCTGTGCTCATTCCTACAAGTTCCCTCTTTAATCTATCACCCATTTAACCCATCCCTCCACCCACCTCCGGTCCAGTAATCCTCAGTTTGTTCTCTGTAATTAAGAGGGTTTCCTGGTTTGCCTCTCTCTCTCTCTCTCTCTCTCTCTCTCTCTCTCCCTTTTTTTTCCCCATATCAAGTGAAATAGGTTTGTTGAAATTCTGGAAAATTAAAAAATCATATAAAATGTTTAAATGAACACATAGATAGAAAGACTAACATAGGGGCACCTGGGTGGCTCAGTCAGTCAAGTGTTGTCTGACTCTTGATTTCGGCTCAGGTCATGATTTCACAGTTGGTAGGTTCAAGCCCTGCGTTGGGTTCTGCACTGACAGTGTGGAGTCTGCTTTGGATTCTATCTCTTCCTCTCTTTCCCTGCTCATCCTCCTGCCTGCTCGCCTGCACCCCTCAAATTAAATAAATAAACATTAAAAAAGACAAACATAAATCTGGACTGGAAGTGAACATGTCAAGGTATTAGTTCTTTCTGAGTGGTAGACAAATGACTGATTAACATTCCAAAATGTCTCACATGAAGCTGTATTATTTCTTATTTAGTCATGGGATATAAAGTAATGTATTTAGCAGACTTCTTATTTTAGAACATTTAAATTGTGATATAGTCTAGTATTACGCTTTACAAGAATATTCCTTAGACAAGATATTATATATTTATTTTAATGCAAGTTATAAATCACTCATATTTTGGCAGAAATATTATTAGATAATGAAGTACACCATCATCAGTTTTTGCTTTTGTTTTTTAGTCCTATATCAGTGGCTTAATAAAGATGTTTCTTTCTCTTTTTTTTTACTGAGCTTTTTTTACTGGGCTGGTCAACAGTTGAGTGAGGGTAGAGTGGATTTTCCTGGAGTTTTCTAGAGACCCAGGTGGCTTCTATCTTGTTACATCATTCTCTACTCTTCCTGGAAACAGCCGCAACATATGGGAGCTTGTTAAAAATGCAGACTCTCAGGCCCAGCCCAGCCCTACTGAATCAGAATCTCTGTTTTAACAAGATTGCTGGGTGATTCATGTACATGCTAAGACCTGCTCTGTGGTTTATCTATACACTCGGGGCTCGCTTCAGCAGCTCATACACTCTCTTCATCTGTATGCTCAAAGATGGCTTACCACCCCGTGTTCTTAGTGCATCCTTGAGACGGGAAAGAGGAAGTGAAGTGGAGGGCACGCGGATGTGTTTTAAGGGCATAAATTGGAAGCTGCTCATGTTACTTTTGCTCGTATCTCAGTGGCCAAAATTTTGCCATGTAGCCACACCTTGTAGTAGTTACAAGGGAAGCAGGAAAATCTAGTATATTTAGTTAGGTAGATATGTGCTCAGTTATGCTTGGTGGGGCTCTGATAATAAAAGGACGAAAATTATGGATATGGTAAGAAACCAACAGCGATACTTTGACTGGATATGGAATTCTAGGTTGGAAATTAAAAACAAAAACACACCAGAATTTTGAACATACTGTTATCCTGTTTCTGACTTCAGTGTTGTTGAATGCCATTCAGTGCTGTCCAGTTCCTTTCAGACTCCTGATCCCTGTATATAACTTGTTTTTATTTTTGAAAGCTTTTAAGATCTTCTTTTTAAACTTCTGTTTTCTTTAACTGTCATGATTATATACATTTCTGGGTCTTTTGTGCTAAGTATAGAGATGTGGGAAGGGGGCTTTCAGTTAGCAAACACATCTTTCAGTTGTATGAAATATTAATATGTGAAATATTAATATGTGATAGTTACTCTTTGAATTCACTTCTCTTTTTCTGGACTTTGATTTTTCAACTTTATCTTTCAACCTTTCTAGTTAATTTTTTTCCTGATTTCATATTTTTTTGTCATCTGAATATTTTTACTTTCTTTAATTTTTCATTTTTTTATATTTATTTATTTTTGAGAGAGAGCGTGAGTGAGTGAGTGGGGGAGGGGCAGACAGAGGCAGGGGGTGGGGGGCGGATACGGAATCCGAAGCAGCCTCCAAGCTCTGAGCTGTCAGCACAGAGCCTGGCACAGGGCTCGAACTCATGAAAACTGTGAGATCATGACCTGAGCCATAGTTGGAAGCTCAGTATACTGAGCCACCCAGGCACCCCTGTCATCTGGATATTTTTATATAAACTTGTTTATATTTTATGGATATAGTAGCTAATGTCTTTGTGAAATATAGATGTTTTAATGTTCTCCTTTGTGCATTGTCTGTTTCCTCTGAGCTATTTTGGTCTCTCCTTATTAGAGGCTTTCCTTAAGCATGGTGATTCTCAGCAGCCTATTAATACTTAAGCCATAAAGCAGTAAAACATTTGCCTGTAGAGGCAGATGCTTGCTTATAAAAAAGATCGGGTAGGGAATAGGCCATTTTTTATGGACCTAGATTTCAGTATCAGTACAACTTTTCTCATGGGCTTCCCCAAAAGATGACCAAATTATCTCATTAATAAAGCAAAGCCTGGTTTACTGCTACTATAGTAAGGGAGTCTTCTGTCCTTATGGAAATTAGTAGTGTCTTAGAGACAGGAAGGGTATTTATGAAGATTTTGGGGTCTGGTTTAATGTAGATCTTTCACTGGAAAAGCCTGAATGGGATAAGGCAGAGATAATGGCAGTAAGTAAGAGTTTCAAATCAAGTCTTTGATAAGCTTAGTTGGGTGACTTACTGTCTTGGGTAGGGGGTTTATTTTTTGGGTAAGTGTATCTTGGGGACCTGAAACAAACAAGGTTATTTATAACTTTATTTTCCTGGGTAAGAGTTCCTGGATTAGTAAAGTCGTATTAAGTCAAATAATAGAGCCATGTTGAAGTAGACAGTGTGTGGTTTTAGGAGGCTTTGGTTCTCAGATCCCCCTCCCATTAATACTCGGAAATATAATCAGTCCTGATCTTTATCACTCTACAAGGTGCTATGATTAAGTAAACTGGGGGAGGGGGTGTGTGAGAGGGGAAGGTGGTCATTTCAGTCTTTGTAAGAATCAGTTTCCTCTCCTGTTACATGGTTCATTTTGGGGCCGTTTGACTGGACAGTGGCTATGTAGCAACATTTAGTACTCTGGAGGTCACACCTAAGCACTGCTCACACATTGAAAGAGAAGGATTATAATCAGAGTCTGCAGGAGCCAGGAGTGCCAAAGTTAAGCCACTTCATCTAAAAGAGCCCACAAAACCAGATGTGTGGTAATTTGCAAAATTACCAATTATATGCTTATTTCCTTTGCTCTTCCAGTCTCTGTAATAATAGTAGGGATCCCAGAGAGGACTGAAGGGACTAAAATGTTGTAAGCACGCCATTTATCCCAAGACAAACCAATGTTATACCCACAGTAACTCTTTTCTAAACTCCTCCCTACCTTGTTTTACAAGCTGCTGGGACAAAGAGTTCTTTGGTCTTATTTGCATTATTTCATTCGTTTGCTCTGAACCTGAGTTAGTAGGTAGAATTCTCCATTACTTAATAGGCTTCTTCTAAAGCTGGAAGCGAAGAAGCTTGATGTGAGGGAAGTAATTTGGAATTCCTTTGAGTGACTGGAGAATTAGATTCTCCGATTGTGTCCAAGAGGGGAAGCTGAAGGGCCAAAATGGCCTTTGGGTGAGATCCCTGCAGGGAGGCATCAGTTTACCAAGGTTACAAATTCCTGACTAGTTGGTAGGTTGTAACCCATAGAATGTTACACTATAGACTTAATATTAGTCTTTAGGAAATACCTGATGATCCGTTTGGACAAAATGCCCTCGTCAGACTTGTTTTAGAATCCTGTAACATTTTGATGTCCCTCATCAAGAGTGATCCATCACCAGGTGATGAAATGTGTAGTGTCGATAGCATTGGGTAGCTCTAAAGTGAAGCAACTTGGAGTTGAATTTAAGCAGCCTGTCTTCACTGTGAGGTCCGTGAAATGAGAGAGCCTCCACATATACATTCTCTATTCTCTTGTCTTTTCCCAAGGTCTGTTTCTGGGAAAGTTACGTTACAGAAGCTTAGCTCCCATGAAAGGTCCCTGAGTATGGTTTTGGTGGAGATCGTATGTACAATATGATAGATGGCCTGTGTGGGAGCAGCCATTTGAGAAGTTACTTAACAGTTGAGTCCAGGTACTCTTACTCAGAACACACCAGTTGGTTCATTACAAGGAACTGGTACCAAGGGAAGCTGTGTGGGTACCAAAGGAAACTGTATAAACTGTGTGTAGTTGGTGCTGGAGACTGAATGTTTGTGCCCTCCCTAAATCCATACATTAAAACCTAGGCCCAAATGTGTTCACATTTGGAAGTGGGTCCTTTGAGAGATGATTAGGTTCTGGGGCTAACCCTCCCCAGTGGAGTTAGTGCCCTCCTAGAAGAGACCCTAGAGAGCTCACTCATCTCTTCCACCATGTGAGGACACTGCTGGAAGATAGCTGTCTATGAACCCCCAGGAAGCAGGCCCTCAGCAGACCCGGAATCTACTGGCACCTTGATCTTGGACTTCCCAGCTTCCAGTACTGTGAGAAATAAATCTCTGTTCCTTGTAAGCCACCTAGGCTATGATATTTTTGTTAGAGCAGCCAGAATTGACTAAGGTGGTCAGTGTGATTGTATGCCTTAGTCAGATCATGAGTTCATTTCAGGCAGGTTTTGGGCTCATAAGAGGGAGTGACTAAATATGAAAAAAACAATTTTTTTTTTAAATGTTTTATTTATTTCTAGGAGAGAGAGAGAGACAGCATGAGCAGGGGAAGGTCAGAGAGAGAGGGAGTCACAGACTGAAACAGGCTCCAGGCTCTGAGCTGGCAGTCAGCACAGAGCCCGATGCGGGGCCCAAACCCACGAACCGTGAGATCATGACCTAAGCGAAAGTCGGACGCTTAACCGACTAAGCCACCCAGGTGCCCCTGAAAAAACCAATTTTAAGAATAGGGTCCTTATGGGTAACATAGTTAAAAGTAACTTTAACAGTAAAAGAAGAAAAAAGGTAACTAGGAAAATAAAGAGCAGAGTAATAGAGATTAAAGCATGACAGTCACTAGTCTTATTCTCTGGATCTTGGTGTAAAGGTCTTAGGTGAAGCTCTCTCCTTCCAAAGACCTGCTTCTAGAAGACTCATAAGAATCCTCAGTTTTAGTTCCCTGGGTGCAACAGTTTTCCAGCAATTCAACACTGACATAGGCATTTAGAAAAAATTTTTTAAATACGTATTTATTTTCAAGAGACAAGAGAGATAGAGCATGAGTTGGGGAGGAGCAGAGACAGAGGGAGACACAGAATCCGAAGCAGGCTCCAGGCTCTGAGCTTTCAGCACAGAGCCCGATGCAGGGCTTGAACCCACGAACCATGAGATCATGACCTGAGCCAAAGTCCAAACCGACTGAGCCACCCAAGTGCCCCCGTTTTACCTCTTTTTTAAATGAACTTCTATCTTTATAATAGCTTCCTTTTTAGGAAATACTAATGCTGAAGTCAAGAGCCTACCTGGTTTCCAAAATTATGGACTACCTCAAAAGCAGATGCACTATGAACTTGCATTAACCCTTTTAACGCCAGTTAACCTGTTCACTACCTGGCAAACTCTGGTGAATTCATGGTGAGTTCTGCCATTTAGGTATATTTTGCCTCTAGCAAAGGAATCACATTCTAGGGGTGACTTTGAGATCTGTTGCAATATACTCTGCCTACTATTTACTTGTTTTATTCTTAAGATTCACCCATCAACAATGAAGATTAAGTCTGAATTTTCTAGAGGAGTTTCTGGTGAAGTCTATATAGGACATGGTTTGCCAGTAGAGAGTAGTTTCTCCTTTTTTAGGGAGGAGAGAAGTAGCAGAGATCAGTAAACTTTTCTGTAAAGGGTCAGATAGTAAATGTTTTGGGCTTTGTAGGCCATATAACAATGTCTGTTGTATATTTTTTTCTTTTCTTTAATAATCATTTAACAGTATAAAAATCATTCTTAGCCCATAGGCCATGCTGTGGGCTGAATTTGGCCCGTAGGCCATAGTTTGCTGGCCCCTTGAGTATTACCATGAATGGAAATATATGAAGGGTAAAGCAATAGGATTTTATATGAGCTAAGCCTCCTTGCTGAGACATGTTGCATCTTTGCAGTGAGCACAGAGATTGTACAGTATGAAGGACCTTGGGGTTAGAAGATCCTTAAATTAAGTGGACAGAGCCTTTAACTACTGTGGCTATTTTTAGACAAACTGGGGAATCTTTTGCCACCGGGTCAAGAGAAACTTTCGTAACCTCTTGATCTCTGATGATACTCATTAAGTGAAGTCAGAACACTAAGGGCTTGTTCAGATCTCTCATGGATGAATAGAAAAATTTGTGATAATTAACTCAGAGTAGGAAGTAGCTGAAGTACTTATATAACAAAAGATCTGTACGTGTGTAAGTTTCCAGGGAAGAGCTTTGGTTATTGAGGAGGTCTTGGTGAAATTATTAAATAATCATATTGTCACAGAAAAGTGGGAACCCATTGCCCGCAGTGGTCTGTGAGATCTAGGAATCTTTTGTAATTGTTTCTCAGTTTCTTGGCAAGTTTTGACAAATTATAATCTGTCAAGAGTAAGGGATTTATATCCTTAGGATAAATCATGTGCTAGTTAGTATACTTTAATAAAATCATAACTTCTCTTTGGAAATCTGTGTCCTTTCTGAGATAAAACAGAAAAATATAGTCAGCCTTAGGGCTTACCTCATCTTTCAAACATAACAAAATATCACCCACATATTAGACTAGAGTAGAAACCCAGGGAAATTTAAGATCCTTCAGGTACAGGTTGAGGACTTGTTGCAAAATTGGGTGCCAGTATATACCTAGGGCATAACTGCCCAGATGCATTGTGATTTTCGCAAGACCAACAAGTATTGACTATTTTGATCTAAAGAAACACTACAGAAAGACACATATCTGTAAGTGGCAGAGGGCAGTGAAGATAAAATATATTGGTTTGGTTCTGTACATAAGTGAGGTGGGAGGGAGACGAACATTCTATTCATATTTTTTAATCATGAAGATGGGAATATTACAAGGATTAGTGTGAAGTACAACGAGTCCCTTCTCTATAAGGTTCTCAATTGTTTTTAGCCCTTCTTTTTAGCTGCTGCTTTTAGGGAGTACTGTCCAAATGTGGGTAGGTATTTGGATGGTTTAGTTCAGTCTTGATGAGTTCAGCCCCAATAAATCTCCCAATGTCAGTAAACTTTTTTTTCACAAGAAGGCGTATTTCCTAGAGATGTTCAAGTTAGGTTTGATTTAAATAAAGGGACACCAGTAAATCCATGTCCAAATTAGCTATGACCTGATCATAGAATAGGAAGACTTCAAGGATTTCAGGGAAAGAGCTATTAGGAGAACACTTAATATGGTAATTCCTTTTGCGCAGTAGATCTTTCTCTATTAAGTCGCTTGGAGTGACGTCACAAAAGGAGGAAAAAAATATTCCTTTGTCAAAGACCTGCCAGTAAGGTGAGAGTAGTAAGTACCTGGGAATGTCTGAGGGTTATCATAGATGCCATCGCCAAAGTAGTCTATCAGCTCCAAGGCAGAAGTTCTATTACTGTAATAGTGGTAGGTTTAAGGTTGGTATAGCATTGGCATTAAGACAGAATTTGCAGGGTTGCCCTTTAGTATTTAGAGAAATTTCTCCTTTTCAGTTTAGGGATAAAATAGGATATTCTCCATCACATCACCCTACTTAATTACCCACTTTATATTTTTCCTTTACTTTCTTAGCAATCGCAGAACTATTGTTTTTCCATTGTCCTTTCTGATTATACCATCTACAAGTGTCTACCAGGAGACTCACTTTATTAACTTAGAAGTTCTTCCCTCTTGGTGTTCTTTAATGGTGATGCTAGAGATTAAAACATGCATTTTTGACTCATCAGTGTATAATATTAATTGGTGCATTTACCCTTTTTCAAACAAAGTATATTATAATGCTTCATATACATTTACCCCTCCCATCCCTGACTTTATGTGACCATGTTGTTGTATCTTTTAACTCTGTATGTTTAATATCCTACAAGATATTATCATTGTTGTATACAGTCAACATTCATTTAGACGTACTGCCATCTTTACCATTTCTCATTCTTTCCTGCATTATTGTGCTTCCTTTTCAGAACATTTTCTTACTACCTGAAGAATACCCCTTTTACTTATGCTATTATGATTGATAATGCTTCTTGAATCATAATTTGCTGTCATTTAGAAAATTCTCAGCCATTGTCTCTTTAAATGTTATTTGTGCCCCCCACCCCCTTATTTCTCTCTCATCTCCAGACGGGATTTAGTTATATGTAGTTCGCCCTTATCATCTGTATTATCTGTGTCTCTTACCTTGCCTTCATGGTTTTCCTCATTTTATCATTCCAGTCTTTATTTTGAATATTTTCCTATGACATCTCTTCCAATTCATTAATCATCACTTCTGCTGTACTTACTGTCCATTCATTGTTATTAAATGCATTTATTTTTTCCAGTTTTGTAATTTGTTTTCTCCTGAGAAATCCATTGTGTCCTATACTTGGGCTTTCAGATTCTCAGAATTCTGAGTCTTTTGTTATCTGAAACATTGTTTGCGTGGTTAGAGACTTCAGAGGCCATCCGGAGCCCTTATGAGTCTGTTTCTGTTGTTTGTGGTTTCCACTAGTTGTCTTGTCTACTTATACGCCTGGTTATTGATGTATTTTTATTAGCTATAGACATTGTATTTGAAATTTTTCTTTAGACTTAACTTACACTTAGGAGGTGGGATCTTTCAACAGTATCCACTTTCTTTAGTGCCTGAAGGTGCCAGCAGTCCAGGACTGCATTAATCTGTTCTCAGGCTTGGACATTGGAAGCTGAGTTGCAGCCCCCATGAGAGTCAGCATACTTCTTGTTCATATTCATATTCCCCTTAGAGTACTGCTCTTTACGGTCTTAACCAGGGTGCATTGGGCATTCCCTTGCGTCCTTTCCTTCTTCCTCCCTGGGTTCAGCGATCCTTGGCCAAAGTTTTATCACCTTCGCCCTGCAACGCTACCCAAAGCATCATTCAGCTTGTCAGTGGCCTCATTGTAGGACTAAACATCTCTCTTTGATTTTTATTAAAATCCTGAGTTAACTTGATAATTATTTACTTTTTATACCATGTAAGTTAATTTTATTTTATTATGGTTTTTCTTAGAGTCACATGCCGTTTATATTCCCCCTTTTTTGTTTATTTAAATCATTGGAATCCTTTTTTCTTTTCAACCAAAAGGTTGTGTAGAAAAGTAAAAGGCAATAAAAAGATCTGTTTAGGTTGAAGCAGGGCCAATGCCTTGATTTTTCCATATTTTTCTCCCTTTACCCTTTACTGCTCCTGTGTGATCTCCTTAAAATTTTAAGACCTTATGAAAGTTTAGGAAACTTATCTTGCAGGCAAATTTCACATCAAAAGCTTTTAAACATATTTGAGGCATATAAAGAGATATCATAAAAAAACATAATGAATGCCGTTGTCTATTTACTTAAGGGACAAAACATTACAAAATTAAAGTTCCTTGTGTACCCTTCTGTGGGAAGGAGACTAAGTCTCGTCCACCACAGATTATCATGTCCTTAACCCCTGGAACATTTGGATATGTTAAGTTACATGGCAAAGGGAAATTAAAGTTGCAGATTGAATTGAAGTTTCTAATCAGCTAGCCTTAAAATAGGAAGATTATTCTGGATAATTTGGGTGGGCCCAGTGTAATCACAACGGTACTTAAAAGTAGAAGACAGAGGTGCAAATGTTAAGAGGCATGGCAACAGAAGCAAGACCAGAGTGATGTGATATGAGAAGGACTTCACCTGCATTTCTTGTTTTGAAGATGGAAAAGGTTTATGAGCAAAGAAATGTGGTTGCCTCTATAAACTAGAAAAGAAACGGATTCTCCTTTAGAGCTTCCAGAAAATAATACAGTGCTACTGGCACCTTGATTTTAGCTCACCAAGACCCATGTTGGACTTTTAACCTATATAAACTTGTGTTTTTTTAAGCCAAGTTTATAGTAGTTTGTTACAGCAGCAGTAAGAAACAAATACACTCTGATCAAATTTTTTCATCTCTCATCCTAGTGGTAACCAACATATACTGGTGTTATAATTTCTATGAATGCCTTTTTTTGTTGTTTATTTATTTATTTTTGAGAGAGAGAGAGAAAGAGAGAGTGTGAGCACAGGTCGGGGAGGGATAGAGAGAGGGAGACACAGAATCCCAAGCAGGCTCCAGGCTCTGAGCTATCAGCACAGAGCCCGACATGGGGCTTAAACTCACTAACCACGAGATCATGACCTGAGCCGAAGTCAGATGCTTAATTGAGCCACCCAGGCGCCCTTCCCCTGAATATCTTTATACTTCTATACTATATGTATGTATGTGTGTGTGTGTGTGTGTGTGTGTGTAAATACCATATGTATATTTCAGTAATGCTGTGCATATGTTTAAACTTCATATAAATGGTATTGAATGGTACTTTTCATTTTGCAGCTTTGTTATAAACATTGTTTTTGAGATACACATGGTGAAACGTAGTTATACCTTATTCTATTACTGAAAATTCTACTATAACTTGTGAAAATTATATAGGTGGTCTCTTAATGTACATTTGGATTGTGTGATAAGTAGTTTTTTTTTTAAGGGAACCAACATTTTAAAATTTGAAGATTTTACATTAAAATATTTATTTCTGTCTTATCCTTGAAATTAGAGTATTCATAAACAATTTTCTGGAGTTGTATTACCCATTATAATAGCCACTAGCCACATGTGTGTTTTAAAATTTAATTATAATGAAATAAAATTCAGAGCTCCCTCTCGGTCATACCACCTTTATTTCAAATGGCCAGTACTTACACAAGGCTGATGGCTATTACCTTGGACAGAGCATAAGACATTTCCATCCCACAGGCTTCTCTATTGGACAGTGTTTGGCCATCATTGGAGTCAGAGATCCCCTCTTTAAGGGTTCATATGCTCTTCAGTTCACCAAAGCTCTCATATCACATGCACTTTTTTGGCTCTTTCTCTGATAGAAGGTACTTGCTCAGGAACAAGGTTGCTGAGATTTGAATCCTGCCCAGCTATTTGATGTTGGCCAACTAGCAGACCTTTTGGTATATTAGTTTTCTTATCTGTGAAATGGGGCTAAATAGCTGTTCTTGGCATCATACATGTTAATATATAAGAAGTACTTAGAAGAATACCTGGCGCATTGTAAATGTATATAAGCATTGGTTGTCATTATTGTGTAAATTACCTGCCTGATCTCTCTGGATACTTGAGTATGCTGTCCTGCCTTTAGTAACAAGTTCAGCAACCGTGAAACTTCCTATACACTGAATCCCCTTCCATGACCACCCTATCTTTCACCTTCCTTAGAGGCATATTTCTTAAGAGTTATTTATTCCTATCATCACTTTCCATTTACTCTTCAGTGCACTCCAGTCTGGCTTCTCCCTCTACCATTCCGTTTAATTCTACTTGGCTAACGTCACCATTCTCTCTGTTGCTAAGCCTAGTGGATACTTACAGAGCGAGCATCACGTAAGGGTTAAGAATTCAGTTCTGGGTTCTGAATAGTTTACTAGATGTATAACTCTGAACAAGTTACTTGCTTTCTCTAAGCCTTAATGTGTTTAGCTGTAAAAAAGGGGATAAAGAAGTTTTTTTTCATAGAGTGTTGTGAGAAATGAACAAATCAGTACCTTTACAGTGCTTTTAACAGTCTTGGGAACGTTGTAGTTATTTAGCGAATGCCTTCTATTATTATTATCATCGTTGTGTATTTTAACAGGTTTCCTTTTCTATAATATTTTCTTCTCTAAGCTTTTGATTTATTATACTTTACTTGTTTTTATTTTGTATATATGGCTTCTCTTTCTCATTCGTCTGTGGGAATTTCTTGTCTTCAAATGTAAAAGTTCCTCATAACTAGATCCTTCAAAGCCTGGATTTCAGGCCTTTTCCCCCCTTACTCTCTCTTCCTGTGTAATATCATCGACTTGCAGGCTTCAAATATCATTTAAGTACTGAGGACTGTCTGATTTGCATCTCCAGGCCAGACATCTGTTCTGAGCTCAAGACCCGTTTATACATTCATCGACTCACTTCCATTTGGATGTATGAAAAGTTTCTCAAACTAAACATGTTTAAATTTGAATTGTTTCTTTGTGTTCTCCTTTACAGTTGGCAACATTATCCACCTAATTACCTATGTTAGTAATTTGGAAATTATCTTGGATATATTTCTCTTTCAGCCTCCAATCAGTAACTAAGACCTGTTGATCCTTATGTTCAAAATACAGTTCCAGTCGGTCCACCTCTCACTATCCAATCAGTTGCATCTTCTCTGCTCTTAATCTAGACCAAGCCACTATTATCTCTTGGCTAGAAAGCAGACTTAAAATTTTTAAAAATTACCATTTTTAAGTAAACAGTTCAGTAGTATTAAGTATATTCTCTTGTGCTACCACCATCACCATTCATCCACAGAACTCTTTTCATCCTACAAAACTAATACTCTGTGCCTACTAAACAACAACTCCCCATGCCCCTCCTCCAGCCCCTGGCAACCACCATTCTACTTTCTGTCTCTCTGAATTAGACTGAATTGGACTGAATTTGGGTACCTAATAGAAGTGGAGTCACAGTAGTTGTGAGCCATACGTAGTTTTTCAACTTAATTCTTAGCATACCCTGTTAAATATCACTTCTTTTTCTTTACCATTTCTTTCTGTTCTCTTTCTCTGCATTCTTCTGCTCCACCCCTTCTCTTTGCCCTTTCTTCTATTCCACAAGTATACATTCAAATATATGGATTAAGGCGCGCCTGGGTGGCTCAGTCGGTTAAGCATCTGACTTTGGCTCAGGCCATGATCTCATGGCTCGTGAGTGCAAGCTCCATGTCAGGCTCTGGGCTGACAGCTCAGAGCCTGGAGCCTGCTTTAGATTCTGTGTCCCCCTGTCTCTCTCTTCCCCTCCCCTGCTTGCATTCTGCCTTTTTCTCTCTGTCTCAAAAATAAATAAACATTAAAATTTTTTTTAATATGGATTAAATTCTCCAATCAAAAAGTATAGAATGACTGTATGGAAGAGAAAACAAGACCCAAATATATTTTGCCTCCAAGAGACTCACTCAGCTTCAAGGATACACATGGGCTTAAAGTGAAGGGTCTGAAAAAGATACTCCATGCAAGTGGAAACCAAAAGAGAGTAGGGATAGCTGTACTTTCATCAGACAAAATAGATTTTAACTCAAAAGCTGTAGCACAAGGTAAAGAAGGCCATTATATGATGATAAAGGGATTATATCTTCACGGGGATATAACAGTTATAAATATATATGACCCCAACATTGGAGCACCCAAATATATTAAGCATATGCTAACAGATATGAAGGTAAAATAGGCAATATAATATAGTAGAGAACTTCAGTACTCCACTTTCAATAATGAATAGACCATCCAGGCAAAAATCAATTAGGAAACATTGGATTTGAACAAATATATAATATATTAATATATTATTTATTTATGTATATGTAATATAGATGTAACATTACATCTAACAACAGCAGAATATACATTCTTCTCAAGCATATGTGTATCATTTGCCTGGATAAACCATATGTTAGGTCACAAAACAAGTTTTAACAAATTTAATAAGGTTGAAATCATACTCATTATCTTTTCAGACCACAATGGGTATGAAACTAGAAATCGGTAACAGGAAGGAAACTTGGAAAATTCACAAATATCTGGAAATTAAACTTACACACTCCTGAACAACCAGTGGATCAAAGGAGACATCAAAAGGGAAATGAAGAAATATGTTGAAACAAACAAAAATGGAATCACAGCATACTAAAACTTATGGGATGCAGCAGAAGCAGAGGAAATTTTATAGTGACAAATTCCTGTATAAAGAAACCAGAAAGATCTGAAATAACCTCACTTTAAAGGAACAGACTAAACCCAAAGTTAGTAGAAAGAAGGAAATACCAAAGATTGATGCAGAAAGAAATGGAGACCAAAAGACAGTAGAAAGTATTAGTGAAATTAAAAGCTGGCTTTTTTGAAAGATAAACAAAACAGACAGACTTTTAGCTAGACTAAAAAAAAAAAAGATTCAAATAAATAACATCAGAAATGAAAGAGGAGACATTACAACTAAAACCAAAGAAATACAAAGGATCGTAATCATTACTGTGAATATGCTAACAAGTTACCTAGAAGAAATGGATAAATTCCTAGAAATATACAGCCTACTAAGACTGAATCATGAAAAAATAGAAAATCTGTTCATAGTAACAAAGTAAGGAGATTGAATCCCAACAAAGAAAAGCCTAGTACCAGATAGTTTCCTGGTGAATTCTAAACATTTAAGGAGCGATCCTTCCTTCTCAAACTCTTCCCAAAAATTGAAGAAGAGGGAACACTCTTAAATTCATTTTGCAAGACCAGTATCCTTCTTCAATATAAATGCAAAAACTCTTAACAAAATATTAGCTAGCTGATTTTAGTACCACATTCAAAGGATCATATGCTCTAATCAAGATTTATCCCTGGGATACAAGGATCTTTCAACATACACAAGGTAATAAATGTGATACATCACATTAATGGAATGAAAAATAAAAATCATATCATTTTAATAGATACAGAAAAAACATTTGCCAAAATACAACCTCCTTTCATGAGTAAAAATTCTGGACGAAGTGGATATGGAGGGAATGTGCCTCCAAATAATAAGGCCATGTGAAATAGGACCATGGCTCACATTATACTATGGGGTAGAGAGCCAATTAGATCTATGCTTCTGTAATTCAGAAGGGGAGTGCTGTGAACAGGGGATGGCAATAAGGTTGGAGAGCAGGGGTTTGATAACTGACTAGATAGGTGACCTGAAGAGGAAAAATAAAATAATTTCCTGATTGTGATTAAGTGGTAAACCCCAGAGCTTGGCAAGTTGTGAAGGTCTGAGCACCACTGCTGAGGGTGAGACGGGCTAGACAGTGGTTTAGAATTTCCGAGCAGGAAGGCAGGTCTCTGGGGACTTGATCTCCTTTTGCTTCACCTGCTTTCTTGAGTGGTCCAGGCTTTGCTGGAGAGGGGAGAGAGCTCAGAGATTTTGCAGGTATAAGTTTTTTTTTAAATTTTTAATGTTTATTTTTGAGAGAAAGAGAGAGAGAGTACGAGTGGGAGAGGGGCAGAGAGGAATACACAGAATCCGAAGCAGGCTACAGGCACAGAGCCCAAGGCGGGGCTTGAACTCACGAACCGCGAGATCATGACCTGAGCCCAAGTTGGACACCCAGACAGCTGAGCCCCCACAGGCGCCCCTGCAGTCATCAGATTGCTAATTGGTCTTAGATGTCCATCACTTTAACTTCTTACTCGCCAGATATTCTTTAATTTATTTAACTTCTTTCCTTATCTCACATTTTATTTTGGAAAATAACTTAGACTTCTACATACACCTTTCATTATCGGTCTGTTCTGAGAAATATAATGTGGAAATACAAGCCAAAGACCATTTCCAAAGTTTTGTAAAATCATCAGTTTAAATAACTTTGCTTTTAATCCATCTTAAAGAAAGAAAGCAAACATTAAATCCAAGTTAACTCTGAAGCCATTGCTGATATGTTTGGGAAATTGGGTTACTAGGATGAAGTAGCTTATGTGTTCATAGTTCTTTATAGGTCGTTTCATATCTAGATCACTGCTTCAAACTCAAAATAGATGTATAATTATAGAGTTGGCCTTCATGCAGGTACTCTTATTCTTTGATGTCAGATGTATAAAGCATGGGTATATGTTTTCATCTTGAGGTACTTTCTAATAGTAGGAATGAAGAAGTTATCCATGAAGTCACCCAGCTCGTCTTGCAAGTGCAGTGATGTGTAGTGTGAGGGAATTGGTCATTGCAGAAGCACCTGCTAGACCTGTTCTGCAGCCAGAAAAATGCGTTCCCTTTTCATTTTAATCCTGGAACTGTCTTCTCACAACCCATCTTTTCTCCAGGTGTTTATTCAAGAACAATTTTACAGGCGTTTAATTACAAAAGTTGTATCAGCTGCATACATGATGCAGATTATTTCACAAGATGATATGACCTATTATTGCATGACCAGTATCATTTAGAACTATTTAACTCTCTAAGGTATAAAACATGGATTTAGTCGTGGTAGCAAAGCTATTCTAACATGTAGGAGATGTTAAGAGTTTGCTGGAATCTAAATTTGTACCTCCCATTTTTGTGAACTGTTTGGAAGTTGGTTTTACCCACTACCTTTACGTTTTGGGATTAGTCTAGTTCTGATAATCATAAGATGTTTCCTCCACTTTTGTAAAGTCTTTTGTACCTTCTCTTGGCTTCAAGTCACTCAAAGTATATAATTTGTTAAATCATAGCTTTTATACACAATTTAAATTTTTTTTTTTACCTTTTTCTATTTTTTAGTTTTATGTAATTAAAAGGTCATAGGTCTGTGAATGCTACAAATAAAACTTGATATTTCAGGTAGTCTTTTGTTTTAAGGTGTCTTGGTCCTCTTTTTTGTTCATAGAATATAATAATAGCAGCTTTAATTTTTTTTAGGTTTATTTATTTATTTTTGAGAGACACAGAGTGAGTGAGTGGGAGGGGCAGAGAGAGAGGAAGAGAGAGAATCCCAAGCAGGCTCTATGCTGTCAGCATGGAGCCCGATGTGGGGCTCGAACTCACAAACCAGGAGATCATGACCTGAACTGAAACCAGGAGTTGGATGCTTAACTGACTGAGCCACCCGGTGCCCTGATAATAGCAGCTTTAAATGAAAAGTTTCTGATAGCTTGTTATCTATGCATTGCCAGATAAGTTGTTAGGAGGGCATTTGAATCTCTATGTGTTAATGATAAGCAAAAATAGTCTGTTTATTAGCTCATGTAGGTAGAGGAGGTGTATTCATTTACACATGACCCATTTATTGCTGTGGTGAACATGCCTCAGAGTATTTTACCGGAAGCAATTTGTAATCGAGTTGGTAGTCACACTTCCTGAACAGAGCCAATGTAGCATATGGTTGGAGATGCTTTCTGCACCCAAACTGCCTGGGTTTGAGGTCCCGGTTTGCTGCTCTCCTGGACTGTAACTACGGATTCTCTGTTTCCTTTTATGTAAAATGAGATAACAATAATGTATTGTTGTGATGCCATTATTAAACAACGCTTGCACATAAAGGACAGTCTGTGTCATAATTATATCATCTACATATAAACTGGTACTTTCTTCATGACTGAGTTAAAATAGTACTGTGGACAGTAACTTAATTATACTAAAAATTATTTTCTTCGTGTGTCTGTGTGTGTGTGTGTACATACAGGTGTACATACTTACATATATTTAGCTGTGTTTGTGTATGTCTCTACTATATATATGGAGATATGTAAGTGTACATATGTGTGTATATGTATTTATGTGCACATATTTGCATATGTATATTTAAATGTGCTTATGCATGTATACAAAAATATTTCTGTAGAGAAAGCATGTGGCCATACTGGCTGTATGTAACCACATACATGAAAATTACATATTTTATGTGAGCAGTTTCAGAGCATATGGCATGAACTTTAGCATGTATTTATCTTAAGTGCTTAATATAGTACTTGGCTGTGGAAAGTGCTTGGTACATATTGTAATATTTTTCTAGGAATCCCATTCCTTGTCTGCCTGCCAAGAAGTCACATTTGTTGAATATTCACTTGTGGAGAAATGGGCTTTCTGGTATTTTGGAAAGTTGGAGGCAAAGGTATATAGTTCCCACCCATAGGAAATAACTTTGCTTCTTCCTTTCAGATAATAATGAGTTTGCTTTAAGAACTAGGAGAACACAGGCCTTATAAATCTACTAATAGAGTAACTTTTTACAGAGTGGTATGAAAGTGTCAAATGTAAAGCTTAATGTTAATATTGCTGCAAGACTTCAGCTTCTCCAATCTGCATGGCCCTGCCTTTCAAGGAGAGACTGGCCCTCTTTTACCGCCCCCCCACTCTGCAATATACTGCATATTTTATCATTCTGTGTGGCTCTCTGTTTTCTGTAAGATGTTACATACTCACCTTATTACAATGAGACCCTGTCCAGTTCTACACCAATTATGTGTAATTGGTGTTGGAGCAGTGAGTGGAAGGAAACGGGGAAGAAGAGATGGGTTTCTTCTTGCCAGTTTTTAACTCGTTTGAAGCACTGTAATTGGGGCTGTTCTTAGGCAAGGTAAGTTTATCACTCCTTAATTCCACTCCTGTTTATTTATATATTAAAAATGGCAATTTTTATTCAGTTTATTTTAGATTATTGACAGTAGCTTCCTAATTACCCTTCTTGCCTCCGTTGTTGATATTTCTGTGTGTGCTAATGTGTGATCTTTTTGTAAGTTTAGTCTAGTCAGACCTTGTTAATTTTACTGTGCTTAACACTGTCAAATATCTATGCAATTCTCTTGAAATTTTCTTAAGGTTTATTTATCTTAGGCATATGCCAAATTTTATTCTTCTCCCACTATAATTTTTTCCCCAGAATTTTAGGAAATCCTATTTTTGTACTTGAGTAGGGATAGTTTCATTAACTGGTTGTTTCTTGTTTTTGGTACATAGAATTGAATTAAAAATACTGCTAAGTACATGGTATACTATTATTGTCAATCTGTGCCAAGTCCTATATTTTATTTTTCATTCCCCCATCTCTGTCCCGTTCTCTTCTCCCGCTATAATCAACCCCTATTCTTTTATTCATTCATTCATTTGTTCATTCATTCATTCATTTGAGAGAGAGAGCGCGTGCGGGAGCGAGCTCTAAGCAGGGGAGGGGTAGAGGGAGGAGAGAGAATCTTAAGCAGGCCCCATGCCCAGCGTGGCACCAGGCTCGATCCCACAACTCGGATCATCACCAGAGCCGAAATCAAGAGTCAGACACTCACCTGACTAAGCCACCTAAGTGCTCTACCATTCTTATTTATTCAGTATATATCTTTTCAGCCCCTATTTTAATCTAAATGTCTTTATCATACTCGTATCTATGAAAAAATTGTTGGTGTATGATTTAGTCTCATTCCTTTTAAAAATGTTCTGCTTCTGTTTAACTGTATATAGACCAAGTTCATTGCTTCTGACCAGATAGTCTCAATACTGTATGTGCACACACCACGTGCACACACCACGTGTTACTTCTCTAGTTCCAAGGGTGCACACATACTATACCCCTGGTGCTTCCGCGTCACCCTTCAGAGCTATGTGAAGGCTTCCCTATGGTGTATAATCAGGAATGGAATTGCTCTTGTAGGATGTGTCCATACTTGATATCACTACTCCAGATTGCTTTCTCAAATGTACCAGGTTATACTCTTAGTAATAATACATGAGGGTTACCATTCCTAGCTTACATGAGAACCTTTAAATAATGTTAAATGTTAGCCTTTAAAGATGCTAGGAACAAAAATAGAATGCAAGAGTGAGAAGGTAGAAGTCTATTAATTTCTTTAAGTAGGAAAACTTTTGTGGCCAGACTTTTATTTATAAATTAAGGTTTCACACTGTGTTGCTAATGACAGAATAAAGCCTCTGCATGTGAGAGACAGACCTGTAATGACTTCAGATCCCATCCAGTCCATTTGTTCAACAATGAGCATTCATAATATTCTTTTCAAGCACAGAGGATTGTCAACAGGGTAGAATGTACATTAAGGGAGAAGACATTTTTTAGGGTGTCTTAATAAATCATCAACCTTGAATAATTAAAATAATACTTGGAGTATAATATGAATTTAAGAAACGTTTGGGTATATTCACATGCCTAATGTAATAGTACTTAAAAAAATTTTTTTTAATGTTTTTATTTATTTTTGAGAGACAGAGTGTGAGCAGGGGAGGGTCAGAGAGAGAGGGAGACACAGAATCCGAAGACAGGCTCCAGGCTCTGAGCTGTCAGCACAGAGCTTGACGTGGGGCTCAAACCCATGTACTGTGAGATCATGACCTGAGCCGAGCCGGATGCTCAACTGATTGAGCCAACCAGGCGCCCTGGTAGTACTTTTAAGAAAAAAATATTTGGAGCCAAATAGAAATAAATTAGTGGATATGTGAAATACATGCTATGTATTAATTTCCGTGTGTTGCGTATATATTGGGCCATAAATATTAAGGAGAAGAAAAATGATTATAGACAGCTAATATTAAGATATGGTTCTTGAAGTCAAGGTGCAATGACTATAATTTTATTCTTTATAGTTATGTTCAGAAAAATGGCACTTTGGGAAGTTGATTTCTTTCTTTCTTTCTTTCTTTTTAAAATTTTAATGTTTTATTTATTTTTGAGAGAGAGAGGGGAGATACAGAATCTGAAGCAGGCTCCAGGCTCTGAGCTGTCAGCACAGAGCCCGTCATAGGGCTTGAACCCACAAACCATGAGATCATGACCTGAGCCAAAGTCGGACATTTAACCAACTAAGCCACCCAGGTGCCCCGTGACTTAAAAAGATTGATAAGTAGTTTGCTTTGATGGAAACTCCCCACATTTAGTGATACTTGATCATGTTACTATGATCTTATAACCGAACAGATGGGAAGGGACCAAGAATTGCTTTCTGACTTCCAAGGGTAGCAGTTTGTTAAATTCTGCATAGCTGTTTCTCCAAACAAGGTAAAGATGAGTTTAAAGTGTGAGAACTAACAAATTTAGCTTGAATTCCTTGACATAATGTAGATGAGAGATACTTGTTGCTAGGTTTGCAAGAAGCTTTATAATTTCTTGGAGCTTGACATCTGGAGCTGCCAAAAACTTGACAGTAACTCCTGATAGGTGGGTCTTTTTCACTGCTGTATCTTGGGGACTCTACCAGTGCCAAGCACAGGAACCACCCCCAAAGTGCCAAGAAATCCCCTCAAATCTAGAAGTAGTAATTTTAGTAACTTTTATTTATTTTTTTTTTTTTAAATTTTTTTTAATGTTTTATTTATTTCTAGGAGAGAGAGAGAGAGACAGCGTGAGCAGGGGAGGGTCAGAGAGAGAGGGAGTCACAGACTGAAACAGGCTCCAGGCTCTGAGCTGGCAGTCAGCACAGAGCCCGACGCGGGGCTTGAACCCACGAACCGCGAGATCATGACCTAAGCGAAAGTCAGACGCTTAACCGACTAAGCCACCCAGGCGCCCCTAATTTTAGTAACTTTTAAAATAAACTTGGGTTGTTGACAAAAAAGTTAATTTGTAGATTTCACTGGTCAGAATGATCAAAAGAGTTGAGTGTGTTAATAGGACAAGGGATTTTAAGCAAACCACAGTGTGGCTAACTAGAACGTGCTCTCAGAGCATACCCTATTTAAATGAAAGGAAGTGTTGCTTCAGTTTGCTTTAATGCGTTATAGCTTCATGTAGGATCAGTGGGCATAAGGCCATCAGGAACGCACCGGTGGTCAGGTTATTAGCCTGATGTAGCAAGGGACAGCACGCACCTGGGACTGTGAGGTCCCAGGGCAAGGGGGGGGGGGGTCGGTGAGCAAGGGCTTCAGAGGGTTTGGGCTGGGGCTGCGTGGTCTTAAGGAAAGCCTGGGGGAGTAGATCAGCTCTGGAATGGATACTCTCATGAAATGGGGTCTGCTTGGTAATTGAATATCTCCGCTCTCTTTCAAGAATAGGAGTTGAAGCAAAGCTGGAACTCACTAGTAAGAAAACAGCTACTCAGAAAAGGGTGATTTTAGTCATTCTGCAGCTGTGGTGTTGCCTTAGGCAAAACTGTATTTCCTGTGTGCCTTTGTACTGGCATTGCCTCTAATCTGTTAGGTATATCACAAACTGATTATCAGTGGAGTTTATTTTCACTTTCTCAGCCCCTCAATTTGGCCAAATTCAGCCATTCAGGACATTGTTCTGGGAAATCCAGATCACTGTTGCCAGAATTCCATTGATCAAGGAGGCTATTCAGAGATCAAGGAGGCTATGCAGTCTTGGTGGACTGCAGTGAGTTCTTTATGTATACTTTTTGTTGTTGGAAGGCTAATCACTGAATCAGCCAAAGCAAAAATGGCTATGCACATGTAAGACTCGAGTCATTGGAGCACTGCAGTGTCGGCACATGCTGAGAAGATGAACAGATTTTGTAATCTGTTTCTAAGCCAAGAGCCAAGTCCCAAGTGTGGTTTTGGTGTAGACAGAAACTTTGCTCGGTTTGACATCACAGGGGCTCCCTGTCCTGTCTCCTATTTTGAGTTTGCTTAGTAGTTAAGTGTGATTGCCCAGGAACTAGAGTGAGCAAAGTCGAACCCAAAGTCTCAGTAATTAGTGTGTTCGCATATTTTAGTGAAATCATGAGCGATTTCACAATTGGAGCCAGGTATTGGATTCCTACAAGGCGTGACTAGGGATACAAAGAGCAATATTATGGATATTGTTATTAGACATAACAGGTGTCTATTAATAATTCAGAAATTTAAAGCAGCATAGAGGACAGAAAAGAGCTTGGGGCAGGGGAGGTACACCTGACAGTCTTCGGATCTGGCCATTTAGATCTTGTCCCATGGGTCCTGGGTGGAAGCTGTCTCATTCTCTAGGATCATCTTCTGGAGGATTCTTAGGAATCCTCAATTTGAGGTCTCTGGCTGGGACGGTCTTCCAGTAACTTGAAGATGTGTTACGTCATGGTAATTGAGAGCTGCACATCCAAGGGGTTCTACAGTTCTGTTGTAGTTGTCTACAGACTATGGCAAGGTCACTTCCATGGGGGTTCAAGTGCAGTCTTTCCCTAATGATGCTTCAAAAATAGCCAGTCACTTTCTCTGAGAGCATATAGTGCTGGTTAAGTATCTAGCAAGGGAAGATAAGGTTGAACAGCCCTGGAAAAGTATGTTAACCAGAATTATTAGAATGGGAGAAAACAGCTCCTCTATTGTATATATAATACACAAGGATGTAAGGGTTCAGTCAGTGATTACCCAAGGAGTTAGAACATATTGTGAACAGTGAGGACTTCAATGAACCTGCAAGTCTCCTTGGATTTCTACCATCAAGTGTGTTATGCTTGTTCTTAATTGACAAGGATATTGAAACCTAGAAACAAAAGTCATATTGAGACAGTCATTGTACCAGTTTTTCTGTAAGAACATGAGTCTGCCTCTTCTCAACTCAAAGTACACAGTAATATATTTTATCCACATTTAATGTATAATGGCTGAACTTCTCTTTTCATTTGTCAAATACATCAACTTGAAGAGAACAGAGTTTTCAAAATAAGAAATCCAAAGATACTTTAAGTGTAAAAGACATCCATTTTAGTATTTTGATTTTGGGACCTAAATTCACAAAAGACAAAATCGAGAAGAATTTCAAATGATAATAATACGTGAACTTTAGTCATGGTATCCAAAGGTAAAAAGTAGTTCGAAGCAATATTTGAAAATACAAATTGCAATAGGAACAGTAGTTATTAGGACCTTTAATCTTTTTAAATAGATTTTATTAAAAATGATTTAAAATACGGCTAAGTCCCAGTGATATGTATTTAAGAGCATTCTTTCCCAAATTGAACCTATTTAGATCATTAAATACTTAATTGAGTTAGGTGGTTGGAGTCACACCTCTAGCACTCGGCCAGGCCCCCTCATTGTCTTGCATACTCACTAAGATTCCATGCTGTAGTCTAGCACCTTCCAGACCTTTCCCTGCAGTAGCCACCAGACTGTAGCTTACAGTGACAGTTGCTTACAAGCCACTTACAAATTATTGTATAATAAAGATAATTACATCTTCAGTTTAACACATTAGACTTTATGTAATTCACAATTTTTACTACATAACCACAGTGATTAGTTCAGCTGCTTCTTTTTCTTTTCCTCAGAGCATGACTTTGTCCATGAAGGAAGTAGTGCTCTGATTTATATTCTGGCTCAAGCTCCTTGATCCGGCTGACTACTCTGTAATGTTCTTCTGTCATTGCAGCTGTCCGTATAATTCTGCAGAACAGACTCTTACACCCCAAACAGCTTCTATTGACACTGTAATCAATCCCTCATGATTTTATGTAGTTCAGTTAGATCAGTTTCTGGCTTCTAAAACTGCTGTTGAGAAGTTCACAGGTATCTTGATTCTGGATTCTTTTTTAAAATTTATTTTTATTGAGATAGAATTCACATATGGCATTGTGTAAGTTTAAGGTGTACAACCTGCTGACTGATGAATTTATATATTGCAATATGACTACCACTGTAGTGTAGCTAACCTTCTACCACGTCACATAATTATCCCCCCCGCACCTCCCCCCCCCCCGGCCGGTGGGAACAATTAAGATACAGTCTCTTAGCAACTTTGAAGTTTATAATACAGTATTGTTATCTATAATCACTATCCTGTGCATTAACCATCTCCCAGGTGCCCCTAGCCCCATTTAACTGCCATTCTACTTTCTGTTTTTATGCGTTCAGGGATTCCACGTGTAAGTGATGTGATGCAGTATTTGTCTTTCTCTGAGTTATCTCATTTAGTTTAATGTCCTCAGGTTCATCCCTGTTGTCACAAATGGCAGGGTTTTCTTCTTTCTCATGGCTAATATTGATCCTTTCTAAATGGCCCATTACCTGTCTCTACCGGAAGCTTGTAAAATCTGCTCATCTCCACTTTTCTGAAAGGTTTAAATACCAGGTCTTGATATGGGTCCGTTTTCAGCTATTTGTGGTGGGAGCTCGTTGGACCCTTTCAGTTTCATGAATCCTGTCATCAGTTTGGGAAGTTGCCTTGAATTACTTTATAATAATTTTCTTTCTTTTCTCTGTTCTTTCTTTCATAACTGCTAATTATTTGTATATTGGATTTCATGGACTGGTTGCCCAATTTTTCTGTTTTTCTTTCACATTTCTATCTTCTAGAAATATCTCTTCAACTTTATCTTCCATTCGACCCGTTCTGCTTCCAGAGGTATCTGTACTGTCAGCTCTCTGCTCTTGGAGGGTTTTGCTGGATGCTTCTAATTGGTTCTCAGGTTTCTTCACCATCAACTTCTGATCTAATTTTCTCTTGGATCTTCTTAATCAGTTAGTGTTTGTCCACTTACTTTCTAGTTTCCAAAGTTTTATGCTGCCTTCTCTCCATTTTTCATCCATGTGAATTTATATTTAAAAACATTTTTTTTACCATAGTTTTAGTAGGGTTTTAGAAAGGAAGTGAAATTTCATATGTGTATTCACTACTCTATTTTACCAAAACACTGCTCATTTTTTTAACCACACCTTTACAGCCATTTTACATTACTGGCTTACTACTCCTCCTGTCTATTAAAGGCCAGTGTTCATCATGGTTTTCTTCTCTTCTTTTTGGTCTCCTCATGTAACACACTTTCCCTCAGCTTTATTATTTTTTTAATGTAATATTTTCTTGTCATACTCTTGTTTTTTACCCCCGCCCCCTGACATGAAGCACGTATCCTCTGTATCCCTCTTCGGACACAGAGGACACAGCTGATCCCTCCCATCTTACCTCTGCCTGTTTCTAAGATCATGTCCATCCTCAGAACTGTCAGCATGTTTCATGCTGTTAAACTGCTGCTGCTATTCTCTGCTATGCTCTGAGCATGTCACGCCTTCCCCATGCTTCTGTATTTTCGTACATATTGTTCCCACTTTCTGGAACGTCTGCTCTAACTACTGGTGTCTCTCCCCAGCCCCTCCCTCCTTTCCTCACAAACTTCTGAAGTCTTCAGAATCTCTGTTTAGGTAGCCTCTTTCTGAAGCTTTCTTTCATATTGCTTCAACCGGTTAAGTAATGGTTGGTCACCCCTCTATTTATAGCACTTAAAACACTATATTGCGTTATTTATGCCATCTGACTACTTTAACCAGATCATGACTGGAACTAGGGAACAAATCCTTCTCTCCAATGTGCTTTTTTACTAAAAAGTGACTGTGTGGATGGATATATAAATAAATATGCTCTGTAAACCACAAAGCACTATTATATTGTGATGGTAATTATATTCAGTGATTTTCAAGAGGAGGTTGCCGTTTTGATTATCAAACATATTAAGTTTTTCTATTCTCCCATTTCACCTTTCTCATCATTTACCTTTATAAAATGTAACACGCATAATTACTTGGGATGGGGGAGAGAACTGTTTGCAGATTAGAATTTTTCAGTTCATTGAGAAGATATTTTCATAAAACAACGTGGCATTTATTTATTTTAAAAAATTTTTTAATATTTTATTTATTTCTGAGAGAGAGAGAGAGACGGCATGAGCAGGGGAGGGTCAGAGAGAGGGAGACACAGAATCTGAAAGAGGCTCCAGGCTCTGAGCTAGCTGTCAGCACAGAGCCCGACACGGGGCTCGAACCCACAAACTGTGAGATCATGACCTGAGCCAAAGTTGGACACTTAACCACCTGAGCCACCCGGGTTCCCCGCAGTGTGGCCATTTATAAGTAAGAGCAATTCAGGGCTGTTGTTAAGGAGGTGAATGGGTAACTTGTGGGTTTAATTTATTTTCTTTCCCACCACTCTCTTTCTCCGTAGAGTGCCCAAATCTAGGAGGCTATCCTCAAGTAGTACCTATAACAATCCCTTACAATCACTCCTGGGTTATAACCATCTGGTTAAATCGGTACCATGCATGCGAAAGTGTCTAACAGATATAATTTAGTCCTGACTTCATTTTATTTTTGCATTCCCCTCTTTAACTTCTTATTTGCTTAATTCTTTCACAAATCAATCAAACGTAGTGACCATTAAGTATAGGTACACTTAATGTATTTTTAAAATAATGAGTGCCCATGGTGCTTTACTGGAAAGTATATTATAAAGCTGAATGCCATAAAACAAATCTCTTTTTCAGAAAAATAATGTTGGAATTGGATTTTTTTCCCACAGTTAAGAATTTGGTATGAATATATTGTAAACATGAAGATAAAGCTATGTATGGTTTTAATAATAATTTAAGATAACAAGGTATTAAATGAACTTAAATGAATAGATTTTATTCAACCAGACTTCCTTTTATCCTCTCAGATCTTGAACTCTACCACCTTTGCCCCTTTATTTTTTAAGTTTATTTATTTGAGAGGGATTGGGGGAGGGGGAGAGAGAATCCCAGCTAGTCTCTGCGGAGCATGGAGCCAGATACAGGGCTTGAACTCAGGAGCCGTGAGATCATGATCTGAGCCGAAACCCAGAGTCAGGACACTTAACTGGCTGAGCCACCTAGGTGCCCTCCTCTCACTTTTAGTTTATGACCTAATTTCCGACATCAGGAAGAAATCAAAGCCGTCAAGACGAGGCCTCTCCCTAAAATTATTTCTCCTTTTAGCCTTATCTAATATCTCCTCAGCATTTTAGTCTTTGCTCTCTTAATTTTTACCTCCTCCTCTTATATCAGCATCTCCTTTTCTCTGGATTCTTCCTGTTAGTACTTAACCTATCCAGTCCTCTTTCATCTTGAAATAATAGTAATTCTTTAACCTTGTGTATTCCTCCAGCTACTGCTGTACTTTCTCGCTCTCAGAAGCCTACAGTTATTATCTTAGTTGGCTTATGCCCCCTTCATTCCTCAGCCTGCTGCAATATACACTCTGCCGTTACATCACTTCAGCTGTTTTTGCCCAGTCTGCTCTCCGGTGGCTTCCTCATTACTAAGTTCAGTGGACACTCCTTTACCTTACTAGTCTTCTCTACAGCTTTTGATACTAGGTACTATTCTACCCTTTTTGAAAGTCCTTTTTTTTTTTTTTTTGTCAGTCCTCCTCTTTGGTGTCACTTTACTCCTGTGGCTTTGATTACCGTGTGTGTTCTAATTATAGTAAATCCGTGTCTTCAGCTTTCTCTTGAGCTTTAGACTTGTTTATTCTGCTTGCTGTCCTCACTTCAGTATCTCCTATGCACCGCAGACCCACCCTACACAAAACAGGGCCGTCTTCTTCCCCTCAGTTCTTTCCTCCTGCTGTTTCTTATTTCAGTCAGTACTTTGCTGTTAACCTGTTGCCTCGGCAGAAATCATATTCTCTGCCTCCTCCTCCCTTCCGACCAGTACTCAGTCCCCGAGTGCTATCGGTTCGACCTCGCGTCACTCTGGTCCGTCTCTCTATCACAGCCACCATTCTGCAGCCGCCACCATCCCCTCTCACCTGAATCGGTTTGCAGTTTACTTTTCAAAGGCTTCTCTGCCCCCTGTTCTTACTTACTCTCCCAGAGCATTCAAAAGGCAGCCAAAGCTTTTTTTTTCCCAAATAAAACATAATTGATATTCTCTTATTAAAGAAATCTTTAATGGCGTGCTTCCTGTTATTCTTGGAGTAAAAAGACTTTTATGTTTTGGCTCCTGATTAATGTCCTTAGTCTCACCCCCACTGCTTTCTGTGTCTGTTCTCCTCCAGTGCTTTTGTCTCGCCTCCTGTGTCTTCACATTGTTTCCCTCCTAACTCATACCACACACACATACACAAACACACATACCCCCACACCCACAGTTCTCAAACTCTGATCTGGGAACCTCTGGTTACCTCCAGACTCCTTTCAGAGGGTCTGCAAGGTCAACACTATTTTCACAGTAGTGCTCTGGTGTTAACAGTTGACACTTGAATACCATGGGGGTTGAGGCCCTGACAGCCCACCACAGTCATCACAGTCTACAGTCCACATATAACTGTTAGTTCCCTAAGAACTTAACTACTTAAGCCATACAGATAACATAAACAGTAGATTAACACATATTTTATATGTTACATATGTTATATATTGTGTTCTCACAATAAAGTAAGCTTGAAAAAAGAAAATGTTATTAAGACATTAAAACCTAGAAGAGAAAATACATTTATAGTACTGTATTGTATTTATTGAAAAAAATAGAAGTGGACCCGTGCAGTTTAAACCCATATTGTTAAAGGGTAGTGGTATTTCCTTTTCTCACTCTGTGTCATAAGTGTACAGTGGGTTTTTTTTCCCCAGAGGTGTCATAACGTGATGTCATTGCTCTGGTGGCTAAAAGATACATGCTTTTGTATTCTGTTTTCTTTAAATGTTTATTTTTGAGAGAGAGGGGCAGAATACAAGTGGGAGATGGGCAGAGAGAGAGGGGGAGAGATGGGATCAGAAGCAGGCTCCAGGCTCTGAGCTGTCAGCACGGAGCCCGACGTGGGGCTTGAACCCACGAACCATGAGATCATGACCTGAGCCGAAGTCGAACGCTTAACTTGAATGAGCCACTCAGGTGCCCCAGTATTCTATGTTTTTAAAAGTCCCCGTTTTTAAAATCGGATAAGGTAAGTACAGATAGATATGATGAACAAAAACTTGAATATCCAAGAGAGTAAAGGGGTCCTGAGTCAACAAAGTATGAGAATTGCATTTAGGCCTCAGTTGAATGGCGTTTCTTCTGAGAAGTCTTTGCGTACGTCCTCCACCAGAGTAACCATTGAGTAAGCTCTGTGGTTTGCCCTTGCCCGGTCATAGCACTCATATGGTGTGGCGCTACGTTAGTTCTGTATCTGTCTAGGCCAGCAGACGCAGGAAGCTCCATACAGGAGCTCTGCTGTCACCCCAGTACCGAGGACAGCTCTGAGTGCATAATAAGTGCTTAGTAAACACACACTGAGTCAATCTCTTCAAAGGTATTTGGGGGTATGAGGACTATAACATGTTTGAAATTATATCCATTTTGTACTTTACTGATGCATTCATTTAAGTCTTTTGACCCACCAGTATCTGAATGGGTTTTAGAAAGCAAGGGGTGTGTGTGTGTGTGTGTGTGTGTGTGTGTGTGTGTGCGCGCGTACGTGTGTAGAGGGTACAGTACACACACATACATGCATGTATAGAAGGGAAATGTGTACATATTAAAGCATAAAGAACCTATTACTGAAAGTCTGGAACTCCATTTCTGAATCTTTGTCTTCCCCAAACCATGGAGCCTTGGACAAGTCTTTTTATTACTTTGAATCTAACTTTCCTCATCAAATAGTGGGATTGAACTAGATTATCTAAAAACTTTTTCCTATATGATACTATTTAACACATGTGAAGGGTGGTCAATGTATTAAATATGTGGTTTATATTTATTTATATTTTATATTACTAAAAATGGCACATAAAATTAGTTTTATCTATATATTAAAATAACTTTGTTTTTGCAGGAAAGATGATAAAGACTATGCTTTAAAACAGATAGAAGGAACTGGGATCTCTATGTCGGCATGTAGAGAAATAGCAGTAAGTGAAGCTTTTTTTATAATCATCCTTATCATTTGACTTATGAGTGTCAGTTGTGTGGTTTCTGAACTTGTATTTGTCACATACACACATTAATTGAAAGTTGGTAAATATTTTTCATATTGACTGTAGAAAAATATATTTGTTTCCTAAGCAAAGTAAAGGTGGCATGTAGTTCTAGCAAAAAGGTCTGTATAAGTTCATTTATTTGGGAATAAGTCAGTCTTAGTTGTTGATATAAATATATATATTTTTCTGATAAATGTCGCTACGTATTAAGGGTTCGGTTATTCTTATTTCATTGGGTGCAGTAAAAGTAAATTTGTATGAATCTATATGTTCATTAAAATTAATATTTCTATTTTAATAAGATGAGATTAATGTCATTACTTACACGAACTTAAAATGAGATTGTGTTATTCGATTTTCATTGTATCTGTTCATTTGAATATGTGAAAATATGTGCTGTCTTCTTTTGGAAACTTGGCTTTCCATATGGCAAATTAGAATCTCATTTTAATCTCAAAGGAAAATATTCACGTTAATGCACTACTAAATAACTATTCACACATTTAAACTGAGTATTCCTTCCATCAGATTTTACTTCAGTTTTTACCATTGTAACACCATGGGTCCAGATTTATCTTTTCTGTCTAGAATCAAAATATTATAGAATATATATTATAATCTTTTATTGCTTTCAGCCCTTGTATCTATCTACAGATAATAGGGTATAGTGACCTGGATATATTAATGTAGATAATTTTCCTCATTTAATAGATTCTGTACCATTGGGTTTTCAGCCATTTGTGGTATGTCATGTGGACAGGAACTAGAGTAGGTAAGAGTAAAGAAACCGAACAGTCAGGGTCCCTGGCCGTCAGTATTTACATGCTGACCAGAAAAGACCCTCATGAGGAAAGACTCAGACATCTTATAATAATGGTGTACCAAGCACATTGATAGAACTGTATGGAGAATGGGAAAATGATCTACCTCTAACTGAGAAAATCAAGGAAGGTTCTGGGTTTTGGGAGACATGTAAGAATTACCTACATGAGGGAAGACTAGAAGTGAGGTGGAGGGCATTCCTTCTTCACCACAGGTATACCATGCTGGAAATTATCTTTCATGTAATTGATAGGTTTTTAATGCTCTTGAATCTAAAGGAAAGATATCTGTACATTAACTCTCAGTTCTTCCAACATCTCCACTTCTGTATATTCTAGTTAGTTTTAAGGAATTAAAATCCTTTGAACTGTGGTCAGTGATATTAGATGTCAGGATAGAGATGATCTTTAGAGGGGGTCAGGGAGTGACAGAAAGTGGAGACCAGGGAACTTTTAGGATTCTAGTAATGTTCTGTTTCTTGTTCTTGTTCTGGGTCTGGTTATGTGGGTTAACCATGTGAGTACCCACTGAGCTGTGCCCTTAATGGTTTGTGTGCTTTTTCTCTGTGTTAATATTAAACTTCAGCAAAATGTTTTGAAAACAAACAGCTCAACTCATTTTAGGAACAGATGTTGTTCATGTGTATGTTGATAACTGTAAATGAAGTTAAGCACAGAAATACGAACACTTATTTTTAATGTATATGATTATGGTTCTTCAACTTAAAGTGAGCAGAAATTTTTATTTTTGATGAAATTTACTAATTTTTCCCTTTTATGACCATTGTTTTCTGTGCCTGGCTGAAGAAATCTACCAACCTGCTGTTTGTGAAGATATTTTCCTGTGTTTTTACTAAAAGCTGTATAGTTTTGGTTGTGTGCTTTAGTTTGGGCTCTACTTAATTCATTTTCATTTGTACACGTGGTGTAAGGTTTGAGCTTTTCCTCCCCTCACCCCATATGAATGTACAATTGTTGTAGCATTGTTTTTTGAGAAGATTCTTCCCCATTTGTTTGGCACCTTTGTAAAAACTTAAATGACCATGAAAGTGGGAACTATTCCTGGGCTCTGTTCTGTTCTGGCGGTCTCTTTGACCATCCTTATGCCATTATGAGGTCACTAGCTTTACAGCAAGATTTGAAGTAAGGTTGTGTAAGGCTACCAGCTTTAGTCTTCTGTTTCAGGATTGTTTGGGCTATTTTAGGTCCTTCGCATTATCCCATAAATGTTTGAATCAGCTAGTCCATTTTTATGTCTAAAATACGCCTGCTGGGATTATGGTTTGGATCAATTCAGGGAAAACTGATATCTTAATACTGCATTCACTCCACAAATCTCAAAAGGTATACTTTCTATTTTTTAATGTTTTCTTTAGTGTTTCTCAACAGTGTTTTGTAGTTTTTAGTTGTAGAGAAAATGCACACATTCTGTTAAATTCATTCCTAAGGACTTCATGTTTTCTGGCACTCTTATAAATGGGATTTCCCATTTGTTTGCTTCTATACATAGAACTTTTTAAATATTGTTTATTTTATATGCATTTTGTATCTAAATTCACTGGTAGGTTTTGGAGATTTATGCAGATTTTCTGCATAAATGATTATGTCATCTATGATTTGGAATAGTTATATCTCTTTCCACCTTTTTATTTTCATTTTTTTCTTCTTATTGCATTGACTTGGGCCTTTCATATAATGTTGAAGAGTAATGAGGGTGGACATCTTTGACTTGTTCCTAGTCTTAGGGAAAGTGTTTTCAGTGTTTCACTATTAGGAAAAATGCCAGCTATAGGTTTTTGTTTTGTTTTTTTTTTAATAGATGCTGTCAGTCAGACTTAGGAAGATCCTAGTTTTTTTTCTTAAGTTGTATTTTATCAGATGGTCTTTTTCTACATGTACTGAAATGACCCTGTAGTTAATTCTTTAATTCTGTTACATTGGTAGACCCCATTGATTTTTAATGTTTGTCTAATTTTACATTCTTGAAATAATCTTGAAATAATCCCTACCTGGTTATATATTGCTAGATTTGATTGACTAATGTGTTGTTAAGGAGCTTTAGGTGTATGAGTTTGAAGGATGTTGGTCTATAATCATCTCTCCTATAATGTCTTGTCTTTGGCATCAGGATTATGCTGTCCTCATGAAACACATTATGAGGCATTTCTTCATCTTCCGTATTCTGGGCTTCTGTAAGATTGGTAGTTTGTCTTCCATAAATATTTGACAGAATTCACCAACCAATATTATACCCTTAATACTCTTCAGAGTTTATATTTTGTCTTGTGTGTGATATGTTGTATTTTTTACATAGTTTTGTCTATTTCACTCAAGTTGTTGATTTATTAGCACAAAGTTGTTCATCATATTCCCTTATCTTTTCACATCTGTAGCTTCTGTAGTGATGCCCTGTTTCATTGAAGATTGGTAATAAGTGTTTTCTCTATAGATCATTGGTGTCTGCTCTTCATTATTGTTTTCCTTCTACTTTTGGCTTATGTTTCTTTTTTATCTTCTTAAGTAGAACCTTAAGTCATTGGTTTTTAAATTGTTCTTTTCAATAAGCAGTTAAAACTATAAATTTCCCTTTAAGCTGTATTCTACTTGCATTCCATAAGTTTTGTTACATTGTATTTTCATTATCATTTAGTACAGAATATTTTCAACTTTCTTTGTGATTCTTTTCTTTCATTCATGGATTATTTAGAAATATATTGTTTAATTTTTTAAACATAAGTGGAACAGAATAGAAAACCCAGAAATGAACCCACAGTTGTGTGGTCAGTTAATCTTTGACAGAGGAGAAATGAATTTACAATGGGAAAAAGACAGTCTCTTCAACACTGGGGAAACTGGACCATTTTCTTAAACCATACACAGAAATATACTTAAAATGGATTAAAGACCTAAATGTGAGACCTGAAACCATAAAAATCTTTGAAGAGAGCACAGAAGACAGTAATTTCTGACATCATCTATAGCAACACTTTTCTTTTCTTTTTTTTTTTTTTTAATGTTTTATTTATTTCTAGGAGAGAGAGAAAGACAGCGTGAGCAAGGGAGGGTCAGAGAGAGAGGGAGTGACAGACTCTGAAACAGGCTCCAGACTCTGAAACTGCCAGCTCAGAGCCCGACGCGGGGCTCGAACCCACGAACCGTGAGATCATGACCTAAGCGAAAGTCGGATGCTTAACCGACTAAGCCACCCAGGCGCCCCTATAGCAACACTTTTCTAGATATGCCTCCTGAGGTATGAGATACAAAAACAAAAATAAACTATTGGGACTACATCACAATAAAAAGATTCTGCTCATAAAAGGAAAGTCAACAAAACTAGAAGGCAACCTACTCATTTGGAAAAGATATTTGCAAATCACATCTCTAATAAAGGGTCAGTGTCCAAAATATATATAAAGAACTGATACAACTTAACACCCCAAAAACAAATAACCCAATTAAAAAATAGACAGATGATATGAATAGGCATTTCTCCAAAGAAGACATCCAGATAGTCAACAGGCAAAAAAGATGCTCAGCATCACTCATCATCAGGGAAATACAAATCGATACTACGATGAAGTATCACCTTATACCTGCCAGAATCAAAACCACAAGAAACAATAAATGTTGGTGAGGATGTGAAAAGAAAGGAATCTTCTTGCACCATTGGTGGGAATGCAAACTGGTACAGCCACTGTGGAAAACTGTATGGAGGTTCCTGAGAAAGTTAAAAATAGAACTACTCTAGGGTCGCCTGGGTGGCTCAGTAGGTTAAGCATCTGACTTCAGCTCAGGTCATGATCTCATGGTTCGTGGGTTCGAGCTCCACATTGGGCTCTGTGCTGACAGCTCAGAGCCGGGAGCCTGCTTCAGATCCTATATCTCCCTCTCCCTCTCCCCTCCCCCGCTTACACAGTGTGTCTCTGTCTTTCAAAAATAAATAAACATTAAAAAAAAAAAACCTTTTTCATATAAAAAAAAGAGAAAGAACTACCGTGGAATCCAGTAATCACAGTGCTGGGTATTTACTTAAAAAATGCAGAAACACTTACTCAGAGGGATACATGCAGCCCTGTGCAGTGTCATTTACAACAGCCAAGTGATGGAAACAGCCGATAGCTATCGTCAGACCTATGGAAACATTCAGAATTTATTACTTTTGCCATGTTTTAAAAAGAACTTTTTTTAATATTTCTTTATTTTTGAAAGTGGGGGAGAGAGACAGAGTGTGAGCCAGGGGAGGGGTAGAAGGACAGAGACACAGAATCTGAAGCAGGCGCCAGGCTCTGAGCTGTCAGCACAGAGCCCAACATGGGGCTCAAACCCACAAACCGCGGCACCATGACCTGAGCCAGGGTCCGACACTTAACCGACTAAGCCATCCAGGTGCCCTGTAAAATTTTCATATTGTAAATCAGTGTCGTTTTCAGAATATTGAAGATTTTCTTACCTATTTTCTCACAGCTGTAAGTGGTGTTTATTGACAAGATCCAGTTTTAAATATTAATTTATTTTTTATTTACTTGTACTTTAAGAGTTCAAATTAAGTGTGATATTAGATGTCACAGTTGGAATGTATTAAGTTTATAATGAATGACATATTAAGACATTTATATTTTTAGCAGTGAGCTTAGTACTTAGGAAACTATAAGAATTTATTCCCAGTAGAGTTCGAACTTAAGGTGGTTTTTGGTGACGGAAACCACTGCTTAAACGTACTCAAACCTTTTATTTAAAATTTTTAACATAAAATCGTCAAAAAGGTAAAAAAAAAAAAAAAAGCAAAACCCTTAGAAAATGGTAAGAAATAGGTAACTCCATGCCATGGGCTTTGTATGGGGTGATGAAATGCTGAAGTTCTTTTCATCAGCTTTGAATCCCGTGGCCCGTGGCATGTTCCCACAGTGTCAGAGTGCCGTCTGTAGCACTTGGAGCCCCAGCCAAGGAAACCTGCGCTTTATTTGGCTGGACCACTTACTAGCATGTAGCGCCCAAGGCAAGTCACTGTGTTTTTGTTTCCTCATTTGTAAGATGGTAATAGTGTCTCATAGGGTTTATTGTGAGGAGCTTAGCATGCTTATTTGGACACAGCAAACTCTAGGTAAACGTCCACAGCCTAGGACTGTCTACTAACTTGCATTTGTCTCCCGCTGGAGGACCTCAGCAAGTCTTAGCACATTTCGTACCCAGGACCTAGTGTGTCTACCACAGTGGCTGGCTTGTCGGAGGTATTTGGTTACTGCTAGCCCTGCTAAATGTAGCACAGCTCCCTGGTTTTTGGAAGTACTTCAATAGAAATATTTACTTAGACGTAATTCCCCACTGAGACTCTGTTCCATCTCTAATCCCACAGTGACCCATCTCCTGATAAATTTCCTTTAAAGAAAACACCCAGCATAGAGTGTTTTACTCTGAGTAATAGTTATTTACTGTATCCGTTTACCAACGCTGCCATAACAAAATGCTATGGACTGGGTGGCTTATGCAACAGAGACTGACTTCTCCCTGGTGCGGTTTGTAAATCCAAATGTGGAGAGTCTGCAGAGCTGGGTTCACACACGACTGCTCTCTTGTGCCCGTTTGGATGGCCCTCTCTGTGCAAGCTGCCCGGGCATCTCTCCGTGCTCCTATCTAATCTCTTATAAGGTCACCATTCAGATTGGATTAGGGCCACCTTAATGACCTTATTTTAACTTAATTGCCTCTGTAAAGGTCTTATGTTCAAATACGATCATATTCTGAGGTCCTGGCAGCGAGGGCTTCAACATATGAATTTGGGGAGAACCCAGTTCAGTCCATAACACTTAAATGTTACTTGCTATGATAATGATGGCCCTTTTAATATATTTTTAAGTTCTTTCCCTCAAAGATTTGTTGTCTGACTCATCAGGTGCTGTTTTAAAAATAGAAGTGGATTGGTTTTTTTAAGAAGTGGATTTTTAAGGGGCTCCTGGGAGGCTCAGTTGGTTAAGCATCTGACTTCGGCTCAAGTCATGATCTCACGGTTTGTGGGTTCGAGCCTCGCATCGGGCTGTGTGCTGACAGCTAGCTCAGAGCCTGGAGCCTGCTTTGGATTCTGTGTCTCCCTCTCTCTCTGACCCTCCCCTGCTCACTCTCTCTCTCTCTCTCTCTCTCTCAGAAATAAATTTTAAAAAACATTTAAAAAAATTTTTTAAGTGGATTTAAAAAAAATTATTTATTCTGAAAGTGGGGGAGAGAGGCAGAGAGAGAGGGAGAGAGAGAGAAAATCCCAAAGCCCAATGAGGGGCTTTAACCCACGAACTGCAAGATCACGACTTGATTCGTAATCAAGAGTCAGATGCTTAACCAACGGAGCCACCCAGGCACCCTGAGAAGTGGATTTTTAAAAGAAGTAGATTGGTTTTATGATGAAAGCAGTAATCTTAGTCCACAGATCAGAAGCCAAAGGGTGTTTTGTATGATGCCCTTACATTTGTATATATTTTTTATTCACAAATTCATTATCCACCAAAAACGTAATGAGTGCCTACCAGGTGCCCAGGCAGTGTGCTAGAAGCCTAGCAGTGAGCAAGACATGGGGCCTGCCATTGTCCAGGTCACAGCCTCGTATATGCTTAAAACACCTGTGCTTATGGAGCATAATGAGAAATATCCCCCTGAGTATTAGGTCTTGAAAGGTGTTGGTATTAGACCTTAGACTGCTGGCTTTGTATTTTAAGTCATTAATTAGTTTTAAAAGGATTTAAATCCTGATTCTAACTACTACCTAGGACTGTGACCACGAGCAAATTATTTTATCCCCTTAAACCACTGTTTTCTCATTTATAAAATAGAAGTAATGTAAATATTTCATATGGTAATTCATGATTAGGTAAGATAATGCATGCCGAATGCTTATGTAGCGCCATGTTTGACACTATAGAAGAACTAATAAAATGGTTGCTGGTTGTTTTTTTCCCCCTCAGTATAGGAGCTAAGCCTCATCTTGGGGGTGAAATTAAAGGGATATCTAAGAAGAGCTTTATATGTAGGTTTCTAATGGACTTTGTTATAATTTCTACCTTGCCACTTTCCAGAAATGATTTGAAATAGTGCCTAAGAAGTATGTTCCAATCGTGAGGTAATGGAGAAAACACTTGACCCAGAACTGAGGTGAACTTAGCACTAGGTTTAGCTCTCCAGCCAGCTGGATTATCCTGGCTGACCCCGAAGTCTAGACTTCCCCTATCAGATTCCTTGCCTTGTTTATTAATTAGGAAATGGTTAATCTTAGATACTGCCCTTTGGGTTCCTGAGGATTTGTATATAATCTCTTCTAAAGTCTCATAGCTTTGAAATTCTATTCTAACAGAAATATATAACTTGAATTTAAACTTGCTCCTGAATAAAATAAGTATCACTTTCCGGATAATAATCGTTAATGTCAGTGATCTAATGTATAGTCCATTCATAGTTTTTCCTTTGCGGAATTCATTTTAGAGTCCCTAATGTATTGTTGACATTGCATTTATATTCTTGTTTTGGTAGCAGTGTTCTTATAAAAGTACTGAAGTTGTAAGTTCTAAGACCTTGACTTTCTCACGTGGCTGTCATGTACTTGGAACACATTAAGAAGCCACTGTGGAAGTCCGTTTTAACTGACAGAGACATAATATCAGGCTTCGTGAGAGAATTTTTCTTGTCATTGTTGCATCTGTTGTTTCTTTTTTTGGTCTATGAAGTAGGAATACTTTTTAACTAATGGATTCTTAGGGCCGCTTTGGTTTTAAATGAGAATAAAATGAGATAAGAGATTTTATTTTAATTTTTAAAATTTTTAAATGTTTTATTTATTTTTGAGAGAGACAGACAGCATGAGCAGGGGAGGGTCAGAGAGAGAGGGAGATACAGAATTCAAGGACAGGCTCCAGGCTCTGAGCTGTCAGTACAGAGCCCGACATGGGACTCGAACCCACAAACTGTGAGATCATGATCTGAGCCGAAGTTGGATGCTTAACCGACTGAGCCACCCAGGCGCCCCAGGAGATAAAAGATCTTAAACAGAAGAATGTCCTAGGAAATGAGGAAGGTTAAACCCATAAAAATGTGTTCTACTTAGATGCTTTTGTCTGTGTAAGTTCTTTATTATTTTATTAAAGGCTACAAAATTTTACTTTACTATATAATTTAAATGCCTGAAAAAATAGATCCATATCTCACAGAATTACAGATCTTAATTCTCATCTGATATTTGATATTGACAAATGTTGTATTTAATAATGTTGCAATTAGTTTTTCCCTAAAGAATTGCAAGCTACACAGTAAGTTCAATTGTTTTATGATATCAAAACAGACAACTAGCAAAATGGGAGAAAATATTTGTAAATCATTTATCTGATAAGGGATTAAGATCTACACTATATAAAAAATCACAAGAAGAAAAAAAGAACAATTCAAAATTGGGCAAAAGACTTTGGATAGACATTTCTCCAAAGAAGGTACACAAATGGCCAAGAAGCACCTTAAAAAGGATGCCTAACCCATCATTAGGAAAAAGCAAATCAAAGCCACAATGAGGTACTACTTTATATCTATTCCAGCGTGGCTGTTATTAAGGAACAGAAACAAGGAAACTAGGTGTTGATGGAGATGTGGGGGGACTGGAGCCCTCGTGCGTTGCTGCCGGGAATATAAAATGGTGCAGCTGCTGTGAGAGCCGGTTTGGCGTTGCCTCACAAAGCCAACAGCTGAAGTATTGTACGCCTCACCAGTTCCACTCCTGGGTGAGCCGCGACTCACCTAGCTGTGGGCCCGTGTTCCCAGCAGCACTACTTGCAGTAGGCAGCGTGTGGAGACACCTCGAGTGCGTCAGCAGGTGAATGGATAAACAGCATGTGGCACACACGTCCAACGGAATGGACTCAGCCGTCAGAAAGGAAGGAGATGATGACACACGCCTGCGCTACAGTGTGGGTTAACCTTAAAAACACGATGCTAAGTGAAATAAGCCAGACACAGAAGGACAAACTGTATGGTTCTGATACTTAAAAGAAGTACCTAGAGTAGGCAAATTCATGGAGACAATGTAGGCTAGGGGTCAGCAGCGTCTGAGCGGGGAGGGAAGTGGGGAGTTCTTGTTAAATGAGTACAGAGTTTCTGTTTAGGATAATAAAGCCCTTCTAAAATGGGTAGTGGTGGGGGTTGCAAACATTTTGGGTATACTTAATGCTATTGAACTGTACACTTTAAAATGTTAAAATGGTGATTTTAATGTTATATATTTTATCTCAATAAAAAATCAAAACAAAATAAAAAACAAACTAAACAGTAACAACAAAATACATGTTACTCAATCATATCTTTTCCAAACAGTTTTTCCTCGTTTGTTACTGAAGCACCGGTATGGACACTTAAAATAGCGTGGGTAGTTAGGAGATTTTGGGGACTGATCACCATTGGGTTTTTATTGCCTGTGAATTACATGTGGTGTGGTTTATTTAACCTTATTTTCATGGCAAATCTTCCTTATTTTGTAGTTGCTTCGAGAGCTTAAGCATCCAAACGTCATCTCTCTTCAAAAGGTGTTTCTGTCTCACGCTGATAGGAAAGTATGGCTTCTGTTTGACTACGCCGAACATGACCTCTGGGTAAGCTGGACAGCTGCTACACATCAGGTCCTTGGTTTTAGTTCGGGATTAAGAGGGACCGAGAACAGTTTTAGGAGTTTATCTTACTCTGAGATTTACCTTTTAAAAATAAAACTGACATCATAGAATGTGGTTGATGAATTACCAAGGCTAGGGTCTTTTGCTTGTATTATTGCTGTTTGGGCTTATCAGTTTGATCTTTGTAACTTGCTACAGAACACAGTAGAATCTGAAAAGTATAAACAGCCATTCAGTATTGTGTCCTAGCTACAGATTTCTGATACAACTTTTCAGGTAACTGTAATAGCCATTTTGTTACAGAATTTAAAAGCAGCGTGTTTCCTTTTACTCTGTAAAGGAATATAAAATGAGAAAGTGGTATCCTGTGTAGGGAGACAAATCTATTCTATTTGGAAGACTAGACATTTTGTTATTATGTTATTTGTCATATGACATTAGGTGCGTCTCTTAACGGCTCTGAAGTTGTAGGGCCCCTCCCCCATCCCCCAATCTGGAAAATGTGATACTTTTCCTGCTTTTTTATAGGACTTTTTGGAAGAAAAATTTTGTATTTGAAAAGCTTTATAAGCTAAGTGTACTATACAGATCTAACATACTATTAATAATTTACTGGATGTTATTCACACTTAATACTCAGTATTATAATGTATTTCTTATTCCCACAAACAGAAATTCAGTATTATACTTACTTGAATTGGGCATGGTCTCACTTAGGAAGAATTCTTTGTGGAAGAGAGCTTTCAGTCAAATCCTTAAAGATTCTCAAAGTCCAATAATCACGTCTATTAGATTAGTTTTATTAGTTTAGCTAATATAATGATAAAAATGTTATATTGATAAAAATTATTATAAAAACTGAGAATTTAAATTTATCTTGTCTAAAAAGCTGAAATACAAACTGCTAATTCAATATTTTGCATTTACTCAGTAGGTTGTTTTTAAAATTGGTATTTATGAGAGTTTTGGGCGACTAGAAAATTTACTCTGTTATTAAACATAACGGGGGGCACCTGGGTGGCTCAGTCGGCTAAGCGTCCGACTTTGTCTCAGGTCATGATCTCACGGTTCGTGGGTTTGAGCCCTGTGTTAGGCTCTGTGCTAACAGCTAGCTCAGAGCTTGGAGGCTGTCTTCGGATTCTGTGTCTCCCTCTCTCTCAGACCCTCCCCTGCTCATGCTGCCTCTCTCTCTCTCTCTCTCTCTCTCTCTCTCTCTCTCAGAAATAAATAAAACATTAAAAAAAATAAACTTAATGGTTATGGTTTTTGAAAATCTGAAATGCAGTCTTGGAGATAGTAGTTTATGATGTATAAAATGAAAGTCTGTAGCAAGATAGCCAAAGTAATTCTGAAATAGACTCACAAAACTTATATGCTGATCAGTCTTGTGTAAAGAACATGTTAACACAGACTACAGTTTAGAAAATAAAACAAGTAAACAAAAACCCAGTATTACCTTGAGTTAGTTCATTAACAAGTACTTCACTTCTGTGAACTCTTATTTTTTCTGATATTTAATAAATAATTTAAAAAGATCTTTAAATATTTCACTTTGTTTTGTATATTGGCCTATATTTATATTTCTATACTGGCTGTGCATTTATTGCAATAAATAAAAGAAAAACATCTATACAGATTTTCCTTGACTTATGATGGAGTTACATCCTGATAAATGCATCGCACATTGAAAACATCTTAAGTCAGAAGTCCATTGAATACACCTGCCCTACTGAGCATCATAGCGTAGCCTAGTCTGCCTTCAGTGTATTGAAGACACTTCCATCCACCTACGGTTGGGCAAAATCTCCTAACACAGAGCCCATTGGGTAATAAAGTGCTGGATACCTCCTGCCACCTATTGACTAGCATTCTGAAAATGCGGAGCAGAGTTGTCTGTATGAGCATGGAGCGGCTGTGAGTGCCGCCCGGCATCACGGCGAGGATTGTCCTGCGTGCTGCTGGCGGCGGAAGAGATCAAGCTTCAAACTTCCAAGTGTGGTTCCTGCTGAATACTCGCCGCTTATGCTCCATCATCACGTCAAAAAATCCTAAGTTGACCATTGTAAATCAGGACCACGTATACTGATATGCAAGGGATTATAATATTCTGGCTCAATTTCAGATAGCTTTTTTTTTCAGCTGCAGTTTGTAAAACTAAAAACAAAATTTTGAAGTAAAGCTAATACAAGTAAGGAGTAAATAGGAAAACTATTCGAAAATAAGTTCAGCTTCTGAAAATAGTAAAATAGTTTTAAACTCTTGCTAATTTCCAGAATTAGCCTCATTTACATAATTTTAACCTTAAACAGATTTCAGAAATGGAAACTTCTATGGGCTTCATATACTTTAAGATTTATAAGAAATAGTTTCATTCTGTAGGTTCCTGTTTTCCATGAGTAAATTTAGTTTGATTCAAATTATTTTTATAAGTTATCTGTGAAGAATTGTTTTTGAACTGAAAGTAGACATCAGATTTTCTGTTCTGTGAAACTATTGTCCAAAGTCAATGTTCTTGTAAATATATTGTTGTTGTTCACTACTGTTCTTTTAAAATAAACCTGATCAAATCAAATTGGGATTCTCTTAATAAAAAATTATTAAATTGGGGTGGCCAGTATTGAATTGAACACTCATTCTCAAGCCTAACATGAAATCAAATTATATGACCCAAATTTATGAGAAATTTTCTAGGCTGGTTTATAAACATGATTTGTAATAAAACATGATTTGTAATAGTTGAACATAGGAGATAGGATCGTATTCAGTATAATTTCTAGCAGGCTAGTATGTGATATTTCATTTCACGTGTGGGTAGAATAAATATACTTTAACGAATTATGCTGCATGCAGTGTTCCCAGATGTGTACACATGGGCTTTATTGTCCTCTTCTTAATACTGGTTTAAGTCAAATAAGTACTTTTAATCTTCATTTTAATAAAAATAAAATAATTCAGTTTGTTAAAACCTCCTTTATCCATTTCATTTTCTTATTTTAATTGGCGTATTGAAATGAATTAGCTGGGGTAAGGCAGCAGAGGGTAACAACAACAGTTGCAGTGAAAAGAGTCATTTAAAAAAGTCACTTAGGTGTTGGTGAAATTTCATGATAAGCACGCCGCATATTTGTTATATACCCCTGGAATAAAAATGAAGGTAAGAGATTTCCCCAGTGTAGATTTTTGTAGTTATAAAATACTGGTAAAAAAGTACTTTGTTAAACCCTAATGAAAATGTACACTGAAGAGGTGCCTAACTGGCTTAGCCAGCAGAGCGTGCCACTCTTGATCTCGGAGTTGTAAGCTGGAGCCCCACGTTGGGTATAGAGATTACTTAAAAATGTTAACTGAAGAAATGCATACAGCATCATTTATTGTACCTCCCCTACATATTCTTTTATTCTCACTCTGGCAGGTTTTAATTTTTAAAAATAATGACGTATTTTAATCTATTTTTATTAAGCTCTGAGAACCACTAGCTCTTCTTAAGATGAACAGATTTTATTGTCACACCATTTCTTAGGATATGTGACAGAACGTTCTAGATTATTGAGTTTTAGCTCTGTTTTGTTTGGCTGTTTTAAAGTACTTTGGAAAAATGACAGAAGAAAATAAAAATAGTGTTATGCTGCTAATAAAGTATAGATTAATCATACTACACATGCATGCAGACTGATACGCTTTTACTTTCCCACCAGGTAGTCTTTGCTATACATTTTTTCTTTGGAAAGTAAACCTTCTTCACTCACGAATTACTAGCTATTCCTTATCCTTGTTCGACTTTCTATATTATAAGAAAATAGGAGGTGAAAATGTTGACCTATAATCTAAAGTGTGTCAGTCCTGTTTTAATTATGTTTACTGATTTCAAGAATATGCTCAATATTCACTCATAAATACTGCTCAGGAGTTCATTCTTCCGCACACGAAGAACACATGTGTTCTTCTTTAGGCACATGCCTAGTGTACACACAGCACAGTCGACTTCAGCTGTAGGTGTTATTACAGTTTAAGAATGCTTTCATTAAAATGAAGAAACCTGTCAGATTTTGAAACATTGGATCTTGTTTCTATTGAGGTACATTTATTTATAAAGCAATTTTCCTAATTATAAAATAGTACTTGATTTTTAACGGATATCCACTAATACTGTTCCTGGAAGGTTTTTAATGAAGAGTACAAGGCTGTTTTATCGTCATCTGAATCTTTCCTATTTCTAAATATTTCCAGCGTAAACTGGTCATTTACATGTTATTTCTTTATGCTTCTGTATATTTTATTGAAATAATTTCCCTATTTGCATCCTTTATAACCCATGTAGTATATAAATAGGTAACACATCTATGCTAGCTCAGCCAGTCCATAAGTATCTCTTGAAATTTGTTCTGTTTGTTTTCATTTAATTAGTACAGACAAAAAAGATTCCGTTCTTAGAAATTTCTACCAGGTAAACATGGGTCAAGTATATCCTGAAAGTATTTTTAAATTATACTTTTACTCAGCTTCTCTGTTGTAATCATTTATTTTCTGAGACATGATCATATGCTCAGGAAATGAAATTTTAGCTCCATTTATTCAGAAATTTTAAATTTATGTTATCCAGCAGAATATGAAATTATATTTTCGATATCTTTGGGAATCCCTGAACGTTAGGAAAATATTATACATCAAGTGATCTTTCCCTCTTTTCTTTTTAAGCTTCTGGTGATATTTTTCTTTCTTTCAGCATATAATCAAGTTTCACAGAGCTTCTAAAGCAAACAAGAAGCCAGTTCAGTTACCTCGGGGAATGGTGAAGTCACTATTATATCAGATCCTAGATGGGATTCACTACCTGCATGCTAACTGGGTGTTGCACAGGGATTTGGTAAGTCGATACGTAGTTAGGTTTAAGCAGAAGGACGCATTTATAGCTGGATTATTTTCTAGTTGTCTCTACATATCAGTGCTGCATAGACTTTCAAAGCTCGTAGAAGGCGTGAAAGCACCGTAGTCTCATAACATAGTCTAGCTTTGTGCTGTCTATGTGATGCATCCTCTTCTCCGACGTGTACTGGTTGGGGTTCACTGAAGAGGTGAAAGAGGGCACATTGGTTTTCCTAAGCTTTTGTTTACTTTTTTTTTTATAAATGAAGTCTTGACTTACTTTACATTATTAGATGCTAAGCAAACTCTAGAAATTGATATGTTTATGAATAACTTGGAAATGAAACTTTGGAGCTTATTGCAACTAAGTTACATATTAGAAGAGGAGATATTAATTCAATCTGCTTTTTTCTTAATGTTTATTTTTTGAGAGATAGAGCTCAATCTGCTTATTTTTTAAGCCCCACTGTATTTGTAGCTTTCTTTCGGCCAGTAACGTCTATTTATCATAACTGAGTCCATTATTGAGAATCCTTACCATGTTAAGGCACATTAAATTCTAAAGAATTTAGAAACTTCAGAAATTGGCTTTTTTATTTTTATGTTACATGGCAGAATAATTTATGCCTTTTTATAAAACCCATCTAGCATTAAGTTTTTCATTAAATTTTGCATTGTTCATTTATCTTCATGGGTGTAAATTATTTAAGTCTCAGATTCCCCACATTGCATAATTACATTGTGATTTTGTTGTTCTTTTCTTTGCAAAGGTGGTAACTATAGTGAAGTTTATAACAATGCCTTTATTCCACACAGTTATAAACACAGTGCTGGAGATGATGATTTGGTCTCTAATCACATGTTTTACATGGAAAAAACCCTGTAGACTTTGAGATGGAGCTGATCTGCCCCTTGCACATTGTTCTTTCTAAGGTGCTCTATATTTAATGCCTTCAAATCAGATGTTCCAGAGTCATAATTTCTAGTGCTTTCATCTATTTTCAATAAATCTCCTTACAGTATGGTACTTATTTTATCTCCAGGGCTTATACCTTGAAAGCATTTAGACTAGGACTGATAACATCAGAAATTTGGTTGAAGGAACTTTTTTCCTTATGCAAATTTTATTTCTAATATTATTAGGGTATTTTGTTTACAGTGGATTTACAGAACAGAAGTAAGACAAATCCATTGGCTTGTTATGAAGCTGAAAATAAGTTTCGACTTTTAGGGAAGTCAACTTAGGGAAAAACCATTACTACTTTTGAGCTACTGACCTTTTTTATGATCGCCGAAAGATTAAAATATGGCAAAAGGGAATTTTCCCCTAATTATATTGCTGAGATGACACTACATTTTCTTTTTATTGTAAATTATTTTTCATCATTAAAATCTGTTTACTAGATGAATACAAACTGAATGCAAGTCAGTATTTAAATTGTTATGTTAATATGTAATATATTTGAACCACTTAGAATAATATCAACTACAGTAGTGAAAATAATTATAAAATTTAATTTTTTTAAAATTTTCTCTTTTGGGAAAGCCCTTTCTATTGGTGCAGCATAAACAAGTTCTCTTTGACCTAGAGATAGTGTAGGACACGTCATTTTGGAGACCTCCGTTCATTAGTGGCATGCCAGGAGGTGGGGGCCAGTGGGAGCAGTGCGGCCTAGCAAAGGGATGCACTGTCTGAAGGTGATTTAAAAATAATTATGAAACAGACTTTTATAAAAAATAAAAACAGGATACCTGGGCGGCTCAGTCGAGCGTCAGGCTTTGACTCACGTCATGACCTCATGGTTCGTGAGCTCAAGCCCCTTGTCAGGCTCTCTGCTGTCATCACAGAGCCCGCTTTGGATTCTCTGCCCACCCCCCCCCCCCTGCCTGCCCCTCCCCTGCACACGTTCTCTCAGAAATGAATAAACATTTTTTTTTTAAAGGGAGATGAAAAGAAATTGCTTTCTGTTGTCACCATATGCTGGCAGTTGTGAACAGTGTCAGTGATAAAATATTCCTATTCACCAAGCAGACCGTTCTCACTCTTCTACCTCTTCTGTGCCGCTGCTGTCTGTCTGTTTATCCAAAATATGTTCCGACCTGTAATATATTGTTTAAGTACTGCTATCTCCTTTGATTTCCCCGTTTAGAGTGAGAGCCCCTGAGCCATTTGCATGTGACTCATTACAGCTGACTCTTCTGTGCATGGCCGACACAGGGGCCAATGAACCATTGTGTCATTAAAGTGGTGACCTCTGCCCCCAGCTTGGGTCTTGCTTGTTGCCTCAGGTGCTTACTTCTTAAATTAGTCCTCAGTCTCTGTAAGAAAGATTCATTATCATAGTTTAAAATATATATATATACATATATATACACACATACACGTCCACCTTCCTGCTAACTAAAAATTAAATTTCGGACTTTTGATGTTGTGTGCTGCTCAACTATAATTACGTTAGATATTCATATTTTTTAAAAAATATTTTTATTTATTTCTAGGAGAGAGAGAGACAGCATGAGCAGGGGAGGGTCAGAGAGAGAGGGAGATACAGACTCTGAAATAGGCTCCAGGTTCTGAGCTGGCAGTCAGCACAGAGCCCGATGCAAGGCTCGAACCCACGAAACGCGAGATCATGACCTAAGCAAAAGTCGGACGCTTAGCCAACTAAGCCACCCAGGCGCCCCTAGATATTCATATTTGTAGCAGAAAAGTATTTACTCTGTAGAATGTTTCAGAAGCTGCAACTTGACTTTAACTCTCAGAGTTATTTTCAGATGAAATATTTAACCCATGAGAACAAATATAATTAATAGCTAATTATATTCCTTGTTTCTTTTCAGTCAGGTTTAGATGAAATGTGGCAATACTGACATTAACAGACCTATGTAAGATTCCTAATGTTATGAGTTGCTGACATGCCATGAGAAATACCATACTAAGATGGATAATTGGCACAGACTCCTTGAAAATAGCATTTTAATAATGCCCCAGCATGTTATTGAAGGTTTGCTTAATAAAATTGTCTTCATTTTTAACAGACATAATGGCTTGAGATGGTGGAATAATGAAGTTCTTTGTTTGATATGTGCAGTTGAACTTTAACAATTAATAATCCTATTTAATAAATAAAGATGAATTTTGTCACTATTAATCATCACATAGTAGCAGATCAGTAACTGGGGTCTGTCATCTTCGGTGGGAAATAATAGATGTAATAATTCTGGAACTCTGGTTAGGCTGAAGTCAGTAATAACTGCATCTGTGTGTGGATGTTTTATGAAGAGTGGGCCCAGGGGGCGCCTGGGTGGCTGAGTCGGTTAAGCACCTGACTTGGTTTCGGCTCTGGTCATGGTCTCACGGTTTGTGAGCTCAAGCCCCACAAACTGGGCTCTGCACTGACAACGTGGAGCCTACTTGGGATCCTCTCTCTCTGACCCTCCACTGCTCACTCACACTCTCTCTCAAAATAAATAAACAAACTTTAAAAGAAGAAGAAGAATGGGCCTGAAAGGAAACACATGAAATACTTATTTTTCTGAAATAATTTATGAGTCCAAACCAAACTTTTTTAGTTTTAGAACATTAAAACATGTATGTATAAGTTGGTTTGCTTTTACATTTAATCTGCTTGCTGTAATTTGAGATAAAAAACCAAAGATGTATGTATTAACTTTGTTCTTCCCTTTGATTACACTCTTTTTCTTTTATTCTCTCCTTGGGAAATGCAAATAGTCTGAGCAATAGGCTGTAGCCCTGGTTCTGGCCTTACCGTTTGTATTAGGCTCCTCCAGAGAAACAGAATGTGTATGTGTGGAGAGACAGAGACAGAGATTTATTTTAAGGAGTTCCCTCAGGCAAATTGTAGAGGTTTGTTGAGTCCATAATCTCCAGGATAGGCTGGAAGGCAGGAGACTAAGGGGAAGAATTGCAGAAAAGTCCACAGTCTGCTGGCAGAATTCTCTCTTACTCAGGGTAGATTAGTCTCTGCTCTATGATGGCCTTTGACTGAATGGGCAAGGCCCACCTGTGATATGGAGGGTGAGCCGCTTTCTCAGAGTCTACCAATTTAAATGTTAGTCTCCTCCAAAAACACCTTCACGGAAACATCCAGAAAAAGATTTGACCAAATATCTGGGCACCACGGCCCAGCCAACTTGACACATAAGATAACCGTCCTGTACAAATGAGTAAACAGAGGCACAAGATTGAAGGAACCTGGGACCAGTTAGTTCCAGATTTTACTCCCCAGTTATCTGCTTATTAAAAAAAAAAGGAGTATTGGGTTAAAGAATATAAAGATTTTTTGGTCTGATACTGTAAGGAGGAACTAAGTGTGAAATCTTAACGAAAACTTTGAATAAAGATATGTTTAAGTGAGTTAAAATAAAGAAAAGTTTGACATCCGTTAGCCTGTTGGATTGAGATTGGTGGTTTTTCTGAGCACAAATAAAAAGACATTAAACACCAAAATCCTATTTGATACTTTCTGTGTAGAAGCAAAAGTTTGAGTTGGCAATGGTGTCTGAAGTCTTTCCTCTTAAAAGGTTGTCCTCTTTGAGTTAAAGCACATTGGCAAGGCCATGAGAAGCTGTCACTACTAACCATTTTGGGCCACCCAGCCACCTAGCCAACTCACTCTTCTGTCTGTCCTCTCTCAGTAGAAATGATTATTTTCTATATAACTTTCTAAATTTAAGATTGGTTGTGAAATAAATTTCTAAGTCAGGTTTCTTTTTTAACCACACACACAAAAAAATCCTGTGATTGGGTTAAAATTTGGAGATCTCTGTCAAGACTATGCGTGCTAGTATTTGTGAATTGGAGTGAAAGCTGGCTTGAATCCTTTTTCCTTCCATCTCACTCCGTATACCTGTTTCCAGCCAACTCAGAGATTGCCCTGCTTACTTGAACCCCCTTTTCCCATCGTCTGGAACGTTTAAAATTCTGTTCCACCTTTAAAGCTCTGCTACTACTACCCCACCAGTAAGGTCCTCCTGTGTCAGCCTGGCTGGGCGTGAGAATGTTTACATCTCAGGTCACATAGTAGTTATTTTGAACTACGCAAGGGGCACTTAAACGAGTTTTCGTAATATGTGCTCTATTTCATTGTAAGTTCCTCAGGGCAAAGACTAGGTTCCTATGTGTTCGTATCCCTCCCAGTGCCTAGCAAAATACACAGTCGGTGTATTACAGTATGTAGTTTATGTTTGTTGAATGAATGAACTAGCTCCTTTGTAGCAGAAACAAAGTGGCTCCCAAGGTTATTCTCTGTAAGTTATTTCTGCTTCTCCCTGATGTTCCTCCCTGTCGACAGATGCGTGCATACTCTTGAGTGTCTTCTTTTTACTACCTCCCCTCTTACCACTGCTATGGTTTACTGCAGTGAAAGGGCAAAAACAAAAAACAAAAAACCTTGGTTTCATAATTTTTAATTCTTTTCAGCAGCCTTCCTCTTTCTACCTAAAAGAATTCAGCTCTTATCAGTCAGTCCAAAAACCATTCAGCTAATAATATTGATCTCTTGATTTCTTTTATCACACTCTCTTTCTACCCATTATTGTTGTTTCACTCAGTGAAACCTGTTTCCTGACCATTTTTACCTATTTATTCTTGTTCTCCTTATGTCTTTATTTTTTCCAGTGTTTTTCATAACCTTAAGGTTAACACATCTCCATCATAGTTCATTTACATCCCTAACTTTTTTTCAAAACGTCTTCAAGTCCCAAGTGTGTGAATTATTCTTTACTTGTAGATAAGGCAGCCGTACCTCCCTTGTGAACATATCAGCTGTTGTGAATTTGGAACTCTCATTTCACTTTTATACTACATTTAAGTGACCGGTTTATTAGTGGTCACAAGGTAAATACTTTAATTTCTAGCTAGTAGAATTTTAATTTTCTAGTACACTTACTGTTGGCTGGATTTTATGCTTTTGTTGAAAATACTCATATCAGTATCAGACAGACCATAGAAATGGTTTACACTTCAATCAAACTCTAAATGTTAAGGACTTGGGCTTTCAACATATTTCCTAAGGAACTTAGGAAAGTAGAGTAGTAGTTAATAAAGCTGGCCAATTGACCATTAATTTTTGTTAAGGATATATCAAGTTCTCACAGTCATTCATGTGTGCACTTTTTCAAAAAGCTGATATTCAAAATTTCATTTTAATTCTTACCTTAATGGCTTTAGCATAACGGTAATTAACTTGGAACTACCAGGCACATAGCGGTGTTTTCACCATGTTGCCCTAAGTGGAGTATAATATTGAGTGAGAGATACTGTAACTTTTCATCAGTTTTTTCTGTTTTGTTTTCCTTTTTTCATTCAAGCTGAATTACAAGGCTGTCTGTGAAATGTGGAGTGCTTTGTTGGTGCACTGCAGCAATCGGCCGTGATCACTCTTGCCATAAAGCACTTCGAAATAGTTTTTTAACGCCACAGTAAAATTTCTTAGAAAATAAATCTCTACAGAGCTTTCCTTCAGGAGTATCCCAGTGGAGATGTGCAATAGCCTAGTGGGCTGCAGTGTATACATACGGAAAAGAGGCTCAGGCCATTTCCAAGCTTTAATCTGATGCAAAAGAAAAAAATCTGATAGTGCTGATGCCTCGCAGTTGGTTTTAATTATACTGGGTAACTTGGAGTCACTTGTTGGGGCTTCAGCTGTCCTTGGTGAAGGATGAGTTGGTTTCCTAGCAACCATCAAATAAGATCAAAATCTCCTGAGTGATCCATTGACTCAAACTCAATTTCATGGGACCTGCTTTATCTTGGCATCTTATATATTGATGGTAGTGTGATGAATTATTGGAGTATTCTGGATCTGATGCTCTTTACTTGAGTGACAGATTGCCTGCTTTATTAATTTTGCTTACTAAACACTGTGTATTTGCTCATGGTGATACGGTTTGTTTTGAAGTGCATTTTTTATTGTCTACTGAATTCTGTCACTAGTAAGTGGAAAAACTGAGAAGCAAAGAGGTTAAATGACTTGATTCTGGCTACTTGGAGAACTGTAACAAAGCTGGATCACTAAATTTAGGGATTTTCCTTCTAGGTTGGTGATTTTTAAATTGTAGGTTGTAAGCCATAAGGGAGTCAGGAAAGCACACAACACAACTAGCCTTTTAACAAAATTTTTAATGGGATAGAATAGAAAAAATATAGTATAGGGGCGCCTGGGTGGCTTAGTCGGTTAAGCTTCCGACTTTTGCTTAGGTCATGATCTCGCTGTTCTTGGGTTCGAGCCCCTTTTCGGGCTCTGTGCTGTCTGCCTGCTCTGTGCCTGGAGCCTGTTTCAGTCTGTGACTCCCTCTCTCTCTGACCCTCCCCTGCTCACGCTGTCTCTCTCTCTCCTACAAATAAATAAAAAAAAAAAACATTAAAAAAATTTTAAGAAAAAAAAAAAGAAAAAATATAGTATATCATATGCATTAAGGTTGGTTATTGTTACACAGAATTTTTGTTTCACTTGTATATGTTTTCTATGTGAATATGGTCATTTAACGTTATTTTCTTCCTATGGGTTGTAGGGGGTAGGTATTTGATATGGTTATGATTAGGAAAAGAGGAAGAAACTTAGTCAAATCTTTAGAAAATACTCCCATTATAAGTCCTTTAATGTTTTGTGCAAACTCCTTGACAGTGGTGCTAAAATTACTGCGAATGGCAGCTGCCCTTTAGGGAGGCTCTTTTTCCAAGTAGGGTTTATGTATGGGTGGGGGAATTTCAAGCAGGGTTCACTTTCTTCCTTTAACATCTTTTAAATTGCCTGATTTGTTTATAGTTAGCATGTATTATTGTCATCATCAGAAAACAGTGTTTCATCTGGATTAGAAACTGAGGAAGATGTCTGTTTAGTCTGTTATTGAAGTTCACCCATAATATTCATTGTAGTCCAGGGTAGTTTTATGTTGGTAAAGGAAGATGCTATTAAAGAAAAAAAAAACTGTGCATATACTTTCTTTCTGCCCGAAAGAAGGGCCAGTCAGCTCTTCAGGGGGAAGAATAACAAGCAGGAAGGACCCTGAGATACTCACCTGCTGGAACAGGCCAGCAGCAAATAGCTGAACAGTTGGAAGAAAGGAGCCCGCCTGCATTTGCAGCCTCTGTCCTGTGTTTTGCCCCTTCTCCTGCCTTCGCGCCCATAAGATGAGTGTGGGGACCATGTTAAGCATGTTTCTTTAAAATAGATTTTGGTGGGGCACCTGGGTGGCTTAGTCGGTTAAGCGTCTGACTTTCGCTTAGGTTATGATCTCGCTGTTTGTGGGTTCGAGCCCCGCGTTGGGCTCTGTGCTGACTGCCAGCTCAGAGCCTGGAGCCTGCTTCAGATTCTGTGTCTCCCTCTCTCTCTGACCCTCCCCTGCTCGCGCTGTCTCTCTCTCTCCTAGAAATAAATAAAACATTAAAAAAAATTTTTTTAAAGTAGATTTTGGGAAGAAAAATGCTCTAGGAAATGTCAGGTTTAGTCATGCTTATTACTTGAGATTTCTTTTGTTTATTGTGAGCTGCAGTGATTTACTCTAATTTTCTTATTTGTTTAATTGTGTAGCATTAAGATTGCATCCATAATATTTAGGTTTGAGGATAAAGCATGGGTTTTATCGGTAACAACTGATTAAGGCAAACTTAAATGAGATTTCCATTGATTTTTAATTATTATTGTGAACGTTGTGCTTATTCTGCGCTTATTCTAAGCGTGTTTCCTTAAAGGACCCATTGGAAATTTTCCTTGAAAATAGATTGCAAACAGAGTTTGGTTTCTTGACAAATTCTACATTTGCTTAATTTTGATATTAATGTTGAGTATACACCGTGGACTGCATTCTATTATTTGTAAACAATGAGAAAGTAGCCCACTTGGTTTTATTAAATAGCAACTGCAAATGTCCTACATTTTATATAGGCACGTTACAGGTGGGCAATAAAAATGCTGTTATTTGGTTTGCTTGTTAGGCCACTTTTTCTTAGATCCTGAAGAAATCTTTTCAGATACTTTATCAACACGCTGCTAGAATATTTTTCAAATTTCTCACCAATCAAGAAGGGTTATTCTAAATAATCTCATTAAGTTTTTTTTTTTTAAGAGTTCAAGACAATATTTTTGAGTGATCCTGAAAATTCAGTAGTAGAGGATTATCAGAGTTTTGAGTCTGATATATCTTTATTTTTCTCTAGTTTTGACTTAATTGATGTGATAACATCAGTATATTATTTACACAACTGCTTCCATAGTTTTTAAAAATGTTTGTTTATATTGAGGGAGAGAGAGAGTGTGCAGAGGAGGAGCGGAGGGGGAGAGAGAGAGAGAGAATATACCAAGTAGGGAGAGAGAGAGAAAAAAAAAAGAGAGAGAGAGAGAATATACCAAATAGGCTGATTGCTGTCAGCACAGAGCCCGACATGGGACTCAATCTTACAAACCCCAAGATCATGACCTGAGCCAAAATCAGGAGTCAAATACTTAGTGGACTGAGCCACCAGGCACCCCAAATGCTTCCATTTTTTATAAACAAAATTTACCATCATCCAAAGTATGTTTCCAAAAAAAGGACAGATTTGAGAATGTTTTAAAGGACTTTTGAATCACATTAAAGACAAGAATTTACCAGGTCTCTGATAGAAGTTCGTACTACTGGATATAGTGTTAATGGGGACTCCTCTCTTTTTCTCTTTTGGCCTTTAGACTTTCACATTAGGAAGAGAGAAATACATACTGTCTGTAGTCAATATATCAAGAAATGTTTTTTCTAAAAATAAGTTTCAGAATTTCCTGAATTATATTCTGAAAAAGTATATAAAAATTAATATTCCAGTCTAACTTCCTTTTTTTTAATTAAAATTTTTTTTCTTTCATAGTTTATTGTCAAGTTGGATTCCATATAACACCCAGTGCTCATCCCAACAAATGCCCTCCTCCATGTCTATCACCCCCTTCCCTCTTCCCTTCCCCGCCATCAGCCCTCAGTTTGTTCTCAGCATTCAAGAGTCTCTCATGGTTTGCCTCCCTCCCTCTCCCCAACTATTTTTCCCCTTTTTCTCCCCCATGGTCCTCCGTTACGTTTCTCCTAATCCTGCTATAAGTGAAAGCATATGGTATCTTTCTCTGCCTCTTCAGTCTAATGGCAGACTCAGGCCTTTTAGAATATTAGAGTATTATATTGTCATCTAGACTAATGAAGATTTGCCAAAGTAATTTAATCTTTACAGATAGAACATATTGGGGAAGGTTTTGTCTTGTCTCAGCTAACATTGTTTTCTAAACCTGTTCAAATCACAGGCTCCTGTGGCCATATATATCTTTCGGTCTTTTTCAGTTTGACAACTCTATGTCTTTACTGGATACTTTACAAATGAGAAATGGTCCTATAAGAGGGTAAAAGTAAGTCTTCCTACAGAAATAAGCACCTGCAGCTAGCCATATTTCAAAGTCAACTCAACATAAAAGTTCAAGATTTTGTGTAAAGTTCTATAAATGTTCTAATCAACACATAGGATATTTTTTTTTTAAGATTTAGTAAAACTAAGAGTTTCCTCAGGTACAATTAAATATTAGGTTAGCAATAGTTATTGAATTAACTGTTAAAGAAATATTTCTTTATTAAAGTTTCCTACTCCTAGTACAGTTGGGATTTTACTTTTTCTTCACAGAGTATCACTTTGTTGTAACTACCTATGTCCATTTTTATTATTTATATATAATTTGCCTTCAGATATATATCATGCCATAGCTATAAAACTTTTAAGTAGGTATATAATCTGAGGATTCCTAACTCTGTCTTCTAAAATAGGTTCTTGAGGGGCGCCTGGGTGGCTTAGTCGGTTAAGCATCCGACTTTCGCTTAGGTCATGATCTCGCAGTTCGTGGGTTCGAGCCCCGCGTCGGGCTCTGTGCTGACTGCCAGCTCAGAGCCTGGAGCCTGCTTCAGTCTGTGACTCCCTCTCTCTCTGACTCTCCCCTGCTCACGCTGTCTCTCTCTCTCTCTCCTAGAAATAAATAAAAAAAAAAATTAAAAAAAAAAAAAAAAATTTAAAATAGGTTCTTGAATTTCTAAGATAAGTTTCAGTTCTCTGTGAATTTATGGTCTTTTCAAATTACAGGTAGGCTTGTAATTTAGGTCAGTACAATTTAAGATTTACATTTTTAACGAAAATGTAAATGTTGAGAGGTAGACTGCTAATTTTTTTAATCATTGGTTTAAAAATCTGTTTATGTGAACACCATGTACCATTTGAAATGAAGAGCATCATTTTGTTTTCCCTAATTTCATAAACTAATAGACCGTAAAGTTGGAAGGCATCTTAAAAGTGACCATTCCCATTCCTTACACAGTGTAGCAGTTCTTGGTAACGCATGCAGCAGATAACCATCCTGTCCCTGTTCGGCCTTTCCAGCAGTGACTAGTGTTCTTAGTACGGTAGACTTGTTACATAGCTGTACGCCTTACAAGGTAGAGTCAAAAAATTAGAATATATGACACTCATTCTTTGGCCTCTCTCTTCTTCTGATTGATCTTCTCTTTTATTTATTTATTTTTTTTTCCTTTTGATTAACACCAGCTGATAAAATCAGGTGTTGTCTGGGCTTTCATGGTAACGAGGAAGAGGAGAATCTAAAAATTAAAAAGTAGGTAAAAGGTAGGAAGAAGTAAAGAACAGGAAAAATTAAGAAGAAAAATAAAGGGTTGCATTAACCCTCCGGGGATCGAGCCCCGCATTGGGCTCCATGCTGAGCATGGAGTATATTTAAGATTCTTTCTCTTCACCTGCCCCTCTCCTCAACTTGTGCATGTGCACGCACTCTCAAAAAAAAAAAAAAATTCCTTTTGATCTAGCAATCCTACCTTTAACAGACTCTCTTATGGATGTTATAAAAAAATGGTATAAAGGCAATAACAGCATTATTGATAATGACAAATTGAAAAAAAATGTACACGTCTAACAACTAGAAAATGTGCAAACTGTGACATGCATAAAAAACAAACTATTGTGTACTCATTTAAAATTATGTTTATGGGTGGGGGGCACCTGGGTGACTCAGTCGGTGAGTGTCTGACTTCTCAGGTCATGATCTCATGGTTTGTGAGTTTGAGTCCAGCATCAGGCTCTGTGCTGACAGCTCAGTGCTTGGAGCCTGCTTCAGATTCTGTGTCCCCTCTCTCTGTCCCTCCCCTGCTGATGCTTGTGTTCTCTCTCCCTCTCTCTCTCAAAAGTAAATAAACATTAAAAATTTTTTAAAGTTATGCTTATGGGGGAAGGGAAGCAAAAATAAGATAAAAAACAGAAAGCAAGGCAAGCCATAAGAGACTCTTAAATACAGAAAACAGAGGGCTCTGCTAGGGGGATGGGCTAAATGGGGGATGGGCATTAGGGATGAGCACTCAGTGTTGTTTGTTAAGTGATGGATCACTGAATTCTTCCTGAAATCAATATTACAATATGTGTTAACTAACTTGGATTTAAATTTCAAAAAATGTTTATGGTAAGTGTAAATAATGTTATAATGTTAAGAGAGAAAGCAGATCTCAACATAGTGGAAATAAAATAGTGATCAACAAAAGAAAATACACCAAAATATTGTGGTTAAATTTGGATGGTAATTGTACGTTCTTAATTGTATTTGAAAAAAATAAACTTTTATACAAAATCCTATATAATCTAGAAGGAAAACAATGTGGTTTTTTTTTTTTTAGGTATCAGAAGTATTAATAAAAGCTTAATGAATTTACAGTATTATAAGAACTTATCATGTAGTAAATCAGAAGTTATTTACAGTAAGGAAGGGTATCACTCTTAGTGTCATTAGGGAGAAGTATTTTCTTATCTATAAAAAAATGATTACTTGTTACTTATTTCTTAAAACTACATCACAAGTCACATGGATCATAGGATGTAAAATGTCTATTTAAAAATTGGGATATTTATTCTAGTTTTAGATGGAGATAAATTCCTAGCTAAGTAAATTCCTAACTATCACTAGAGACACAATAGATATTCTAAAATGTAAAAACAAGAGTAAAAATAAAGTTTGTAGCAAGAAGAAAGTAATATATTAGAAAAATGACAAAATAATTGAATATACCTTTACTATCTAGAATATAGAGAATTGACATGAATATTTAAGTTTATTAACTTGAGCCTCCTTAGGCAAATCTAGAAAGAGTAAATCATAACATGATTATCAATGAAAGATACTCAAGTTAAAATATTTATGTTATTATATATCAATTAAGCTAATAAAAATTATAAACTCTTACAAGTATATACATGGGTTTTGGTTTTGCAGATTGGTTTTATCATACTTAATGGTTTGTATACAAAACTAATTATTGTTTTGTATAAAGAATGTTGAATGTATAAAATTGATACTTGAATCTTTCAAGGGCAAAATCTGTTAATGTGTATCAAAAAAACCCCTTAATGTTTATAACATTTACCCATTAATTTGGCTTTCTGGGAACTTATTATAGGTATATACAGAAATGTTTGTTTTGGCGTTATTTTTCTTTTATTACAGAACTAGGAACAACCTCAAGATTTTAATACGAGATAATGTGAGTTACAGTGAATCCATATGATTCATGAGGATTATGTCAGAAAAGTAATTTTCAGCCTAAAAAATCTTCATGATATGCTAGTGAGGAAGGAGGGTACACATAATATATTAAGTATAATGCCATTTTTTAATTTTTATAGGGAGGAAGAAATTAAGAGGTAAACTGATACGTTTATAGTGGCCCTCTGTTTAGAAAGTATATATAGATGCTTGTTTTCAGTCATCTATTATCAAGCACATTGTACTTTTCTTCATTTCCCAAGTTATATCCACTGAGCGTGTATCCACCTTTGAAACTTAAAAAAGAAAAACTTCTGCAAGGCACCTGGGTGGCTCAGTTGGTTAAGCATCCAACTCTTGATTTCAGCTCACGGCTCATGAGTTCTAGCCTGGCATCAGGCTCTGGGCTGACAGCAGAGCCTACTTGGGATGCTCTCTCTTCCTCTCTCTCTGCCCCTCTCCCACTTGCACATGCATTCATTCTCTCTCTCGAAATAAACATTAAAAAAAGACTACTAGTTTAGAACAGTAAAGCTGTTGATATTATTTGATCTGAGAATTCTACATTTGAGATTTCATCCCAAGGAGATGACCTGGTGTGTGTGTCAGGGTGTTTGGGGCAGTGGGGGAGGCAAGTGTAATTTATATGAACGCTGTCAGTGGGAGCATCATCAGGGTTGGTGCCAGAAGTGGGGGTTTGGGGGGCTGTCTATTAATAGAAGAATACAATGTAGTTTTAGTAAAAGTAATATACAAACATCCAGATGTGTCCAGAATATAATGAGTGGGAAGACAACACAAAACAGTATTACTGATTACTGTTATACTACCAAATACATAAATTAATATTGTTTAGATTAGTATTTGGAATTACAGCGATTTTTAGATTTGAATATAAATCATGTATACCTTTTTTTGGTAAATGTGGTTACATTCTTAATAATGAAACTGGAACTATGAACTTTTGAAAGCCAAAAGGTTTATTATAGCCTGCCTCTGCCCCTTAATACCTCTCCCTTAAGATGTATTTGATCCCCTTAATGCTGTTCAGTTTTCTAGTCTTCAAGTAATAGGTACTTATTTCTTATTGGACATTTTATTAGATTCTTTGCTTGAACTATGTTACAACATAACATACAACTTTACAAAAATACAATTAAATAAATCCAACTTGGAAAATAACATTTCAATCTATAAGAAAATACACACACATATATTAATATGTGTACTCACACATTATTAGGAACAAATATAGCTTTAGCTTTAAAGTTCAAGTTTGTTTTTGTTGCCCTGTGTCTGTTCTGTGCGCCCATGTTTCACTGTTAATGAAATGAATATTGCTTCTGGTAGTCTGGGACAGTAAGAAGATGACTGTTGTGTCCATGAAAACAAGACATTCTATTCCAGATTGATCCCATTGCACTTAAACTAGTATTTTATGCCTCAACTGCCTAAAATTGACAGGTTAAGAATTTTGTTAACTTAAAATTTCAAAATTTGTAGTCTTAAAGAAATAGCAATTTTAGACTACTAATGTGAATCATGTTTATTATTTGAAATACTTATGATGATCATATTCACAACTTGGTGAAAGACCGTTTTATTTAACTTTGTGTTACGTAAGACACTTTGTATTTCCTAGATGAAAACAAAAAGTGTAGTAGTCAGGACTAGCTTATTGAAAAGAATTGTCGTCTATTATTAGCGCGATTACTGTCATGTAGTTAATGCTTGTCTCAAAATATCTTGATTAGCATCGACTCTGACAAAGAACCTAATTCCTCTTCTCCCTAAAAGAGGACTTGTTAGGTAAGTAAAAGATTAGTCAACGCACGCACGTGTTTGAAACTCCATCTCCCCGGAGAGGTGCGAGCCAGCCTTGCAGCTGTTTCGCAGGAGATGGTAGTGAATTCTTGGGGCACCGTCTCCTGCTGCTTATCTTCCAGACCAGCTCCTGACCCCTCACGTCTGGCGACATCACCCCTGCGAAGCTTTTCCTTGCCTGACTTTACCCATTAGTCTCATCTCCGCCCCTAACGAACGGCTTGCTTGCTGCTTTGTTGATCTCCCGGCCTCAGTGCCTCTTAATTCCTCAAATAGAGAGATACACGTCTAGTGCCTGAACTGTTGACTGTAGGGGATGGAGTTACTGGTTATAAAGTAACATCTGTTTTCTCATCAGGAAGCACAATTTGTTAAAAAAAAATTCTATACTTTTTTCTTTTAATGTATACAGAAAGCAAGAAACAACTTTACTAGAGTAGAAGTTGATAAATTTTCCTTTAGCTTAAAGATGTTCAGCAGCAATACTGAGGTAAAGTTTAATATTAGAGGTAAAAAATTAAAGTTCATAGCTCAGAAGAAAAAGTGCAACTATTATAAATGGTCTTCCAGACTTCATTCACTGGATTTCAAAATTTCTAACTCAACTCCTGAGACGGTTTCTTATAGAAATTTTTTTTTAATTTACCGAATATATGTCTATTTAAGACTTGGCTGCTCATGTTAGAAGCTCATATGTGTATATCAGAGGTAGTTAAATTTCTTAGTATGTATTGTAGTACATGTTGATTCACAACCAAACTGAAAGTTATTGAGTGTCTAAAAAGTGTGAATAAAATTAAATTCTGAATAAATCTTAGAGAACAACACTGACAGTGGTTTCTTGTGGATCGCTGGGTCCCCCCGTAGATCCATTGAGGAATCAAACTTTCCTGTTGACTGAAAGCCTCCATTTTGCCTTGACACGGTAGTGCATGTAAGAAGACCCCATTTCCCCCCCTAGAATAAGGTCTTGGCGATTATCTAGACAGATAGGCCATCGTTCTCCACTTCGGCACCTCTCAGATCTGATAATGGCAGCTTCCTGATCAGCCTAATTCTTGTCTTTCTCAAGATCGAGCTCCCTCCAGCCCTTAGCTTTTTTTGGTTTGTTTTTAAAATCAGGATTGACCCTTAAATGAAACCCATTTGCCATCTGTGCTGTGTGCCAAAGTCTTCAGTGACATATTCTGGAGAGCAGAGTGCCCCTACATGCATGGTTTCCTGTGCAATACAAACATCTTGCTTTAGGAAATCATTGAGTTTTGGAGGGAGCAGACCAACAGAAAACAGGAAAGCCTTTAGCCTGTAATGTAAAACAAGGACATGTTCTTTTAATTACAAACAGTTTTTTTGTTTTTGTTTTTTCTGGGAGAAACAAAACAGCAATAAAAGAAGGTTATCATAGTTTCAAACAAGTATGATTTATTTCCTTGTTCAGTAGGCAATAAAAGGTGTTCGTAATCACGTCTGTGCATAGCAGAGCTGTATCTGAGGGTGTTGCTGTGATGTGATGATACTTCGAAGTCACATTGGACCTCTGATCTCCATAGCAAAAATGTAGTTTAATAGAGTATATGCCTCCTTAAAATGTAAAATTGTATACATGCCTTCAAGGTGATTATGTTGTATAGCATATAAAAGAAAATGGACTATTTATCACAGTTATAGTTGTTACTATTTGACAGTGATCGCATAGTACAGGTAGGTAGTATAGTAATAACTATTGTTATTACTAATTTGATTCCTGTATGATTACTAACTACGTGGAAGTTTTGGCTCTGGAGCTAAAACCTACCAGATTCTCCTACTGTTAGACAAAGAAGAAAGAAAAAGGAAATAAGCTTTTTTGGAGAATATTGTTTGAGCATGGCATTAAATACTAAAAACAAAAATTATCAAGTCTTTGAAGCCTTCCTTAATACTGATTAAGCAACAAAACAGAAGTAATAACAAAAGTACTTGTGATCTTTAGGGTCTTTCTGCCTTTTTTTCTTGAGACTTCCATTAGATTATAGATTTATCTACTGAATCAGAACATCATACCCTGGGGTATATAGAAGGCTACCATGGAAAATAACATGAGGAGGGACCCATTGTTTATAGTGTTACTGAAACAGCACAACACCATTCTCCTTTGTGCCTGTATAGCATGGCCCAAACTGAACTTTAAATTCACGTACAGAGGTCACGTTGGTAATGGCTTTTAGCCCCAAGACCTGCTTCAGATCATAAATAGGCAGCAAGTTGCCTAGAAAAGCAATTTTTAACTATAAACTAGAGCTGTGGCTCCAAACCCCAATATCAGGCCAGACCTTGACAGAGAAGCTGTTTATTCCCCACCCCGTGCTAAAACCCGAGTTTGGAACCTGACCAGTCTGGTAAATCTAGAACAAAAGGAAGAACAAAAGAGGGACTGTCTCCCCTTTTACCTCATAGCGTGCTGAGCGGTACCACTCACCCTAGTATGGGCCCAGCTGCTGAAGAGTAAGAAAGCAAAAGCAAAAAAAAAAAAAAAGGATTTTCCACTACCTCTAAAATAAAAGGAGGAGAGAGGTTTTCATGTGCTCTGCTCTTACCAGATACGGAGATAGGACTGTTTTAGGATTGAGCACTGAAGTGCTGTAAAAGTCCATCACAGCAAACCAGTTCATCAACTTGCACTTCCGGAGAAGGGAGTGGGGTTTAGGGTGCGGTGGAGGAGCAAGAGCAATGGGTGAAAGAAGGGTCTTTAACTTTTAACCAGATGTGACTTTATAGTCTGAGTTGTCTATAATCAGAATGTGTTCATGTATTATTTATGTCATTAGGGGGGTGTGGGGAGAGGATCAGGCTTTGCCAAACAACACAGAGGAAAGGTCTTTGGGGGCAGAAATACTGGGATAGCAATGACTTAGTTTTGAAAGGTCTAGTCATGACACTGAAAAGAGATGTGGCGGGAACAGTGCCGGGCGTGGCAGGTGGGGTGGTTCAGATTGGTGGTGGGAATGAGCTTACAGGCGCCTTGCATCTATCCGCTCATAAGGACTTTGAATCTTATTCGCAGGTGGTGAGAGGCTAAACTAGAAATAATATTTTAGTAATAATAAGGCACGGCAAAAGAATTCAGACATTTTTGAGAGGTTCATCCATACCACTGTCACTAACTCTTTCGGTTCTTCTAGTTCTTACTCATCATACTTTTTTAAACCTATTTGTAATCACAGTCTACATATCATTTTGTGTTGTGCTGTTTTCACCCAAACTTGTAAGAATTTTCCATGTCACTGTGGAAGATTTTAAGCAAGGGAGTGACACGAACGACCAGCTTCTTCCGTCTCTTACAAAGGTAACCCTGGCAACGTGACAGAAGATGGATTTGATGGGGAAAGAATCCTAATGGGGCGAAAGAGTAGGGAATGTGTTCAAGAGATGTTTCGCGAGTTGTGCCCAGTGGACCACAGGAGAGTCCTAACACAGGCATGATAGCTCCCTCCTGAGCCCACATTGGTGGTTGAGAGCAAGCCTCTCCCCTCAGCCAAATAGAAATGCTGTCTGATTCCTCTTGGAAAGCCCTCCTGGGCCTTCAACACTTTATACTCGTCTCAGAGATCTGATTTCGTTTTGAAGTAGGCTGAGCTCTGAGAGTCCCTGCAGAGTGTAACCCAGCGCTGATTGATTACCATGGTGCACGGAAGCAGTTTTATTTGTGCTGGGCAGCACTTGCAGGTAGCTCCCAGGGAATATTGATCATGCTGTACTTCCTTTTGGGATCTTGCAGGTTTTCTCAGGGGTCAGCATGTGTGTGGTAATGATAGAGGTTCCAAAAACTTTTCTTGAAAAAACATTATCATTATCGTTGTTGTAGTATACATTAATTGAAACCTTGATACACAAAGTTACTTTTGAAAATGATATATCAGGAAGGGAGCATTAGACTTAGGACATGGGGTAGATTCTACTGCTGCCTCAATCTTGGAGACTGTAGTCACCAGGCAAGTCCTTTAATCTCTCTGGTGCCAAGTTTCCTCACCTTGAAAAATGTAGGGATTTATAATTTCTGAAATGTGTATGCTACCATTTCAGCAATTCTTTTCTTGTTGCTGGGGAAAATTATAGAATAATATACTCTAAGTTACATTTTGTCGGTAAATAGCGTGGAGGCTGTTAGCAAAGATGGTTAGGGAAGCCTGCGGACTGGATTACCACTATAAACAGACTTCATAAAAATTTTTAGTTTTAAGGTTGCTTTGATCTATATTTGAAGGGCGTTCTGATCTAGTTTCACTTTTGTTCAGCAGACTGGTAGAATTAAAGGCCAAGTAGACAGGCTAGCAGGGTGAGAAAGTTTTGGGGGTTGCTCTCCCTCCCCCACCCCTTCCCTTCCTCCTTTCCCTCTTCTTTCTTGCTGAGGAGGGGGCAAGCCTCACATGTGAGTGTGGTAGATAGCGCTCTAACAGATTGTAGATGACAGTTAATCCTGTATATTTTTAGAGACTGTAACACTTTGAAATTTTACTTCTGTAAAATCTCCCTTTAAATGTTAGCTTCTCTTTTTACTTAAACATAAAAACTTCAAAACCATTGAGATCAGAGAAGATTCCTCTTACTTTGCTAATTCATTTAGGAAAGACTGTAGTGAATTGATTATAACTTACGTGTTTAAACATAGGTACATACTTTTTGCCATGTCCAAAAAAAAAAAAAAAGGTATCAGGTGGCTCCTTCCTTTTAGTTAGAATTAAGTCATCTTTGAAGGTAACATTTTCCCTTCAAGTTGCAAGGCATTTTATATGTAAGTTGGCAGGAAGCACAATAGTTAAACTTCCTGTCCGATACTCCACAGTAGTGAAAACAGACTGATGAAGGGCCGAGAGAAGCCTTAGCTACACGGAGAAGAGCGCTGCCGTATTTGGGCCTTCATGAAGTTTGCATCTTGCTTTGCATATGTACACAAAGTTTCTTTGGTGACTTCCTGTGTTTGATTTTAAGTTTTGAGTAAATGAGGTTTTCTTAAAGGTGGATTTATGTTATATTGGCATATTGTCTATTTCAAAGAAACCACTACTGTCTACTGAAAAAAAACACTATTTTGTTTCCACAGAAACCTGCTAATATTTTAGTTATGGGTGAAGGTCCTGAGCGAGGAAGAGTAAAAATTGGTATGTTTTATCTTTGATAAGTCACAGTGTAGCACTCTTTTCAACCATTTGCAGGCAGCCATATCACTTCTGATTTTTGCTGTAATAATATGCATATATTCATGTAGTTCCATCTGATCAAAGCCATTTCTAAAGAGTTTACATTAAAAGTGAAAAATGTTTCACACTCTTAAAAGGTGTCAGACAATCTTTAGAGATTGAAGTGTTCTCATTATAAAAATAAGCCATGGAAGTGTCTTAGAAACCTTTGCGTTCATTAAAAACAGCCTATAGAGGTGAGTGGCTTCTATCCCTGTTAGAAGCCAGCCTTACCTTTAGTCACAAGGGCATACAGCATACTAGCAATTATACCATCGGTTCTGTTCACCTGAGCCAGATTAGATCAGAACATATGCCTCTGTTGACCTTGTCTAGATCAGGAATTAGAAACTAGGAAAACGTTAAGGATGGATAGGTACAGAACCTTAAGTTCAAATGAGCCTGTCTTATAGAAGGCCTTTGCCTGATGGGGGAAAATAAAAAAGTAACAAGCATTCTGTACCTTGGCGTTTTTTCTAGTAGCTCTATTTTCTTATTTATCAAAGCAAAACTTTACCAATTTCTGGTCTCGTACCTGTAAAGATAGAACTGAATTTATTTATTCTAACTGGTAATTTTTTTTCATTGTCTTTTCCAAGTTGTGTTTGTTGCATTTATTTAGTTTGTCTTGTGTGTGGGTAGAAGAAATGTTGTAACTAAATTATATTAATTTAAAGGCAGCAGGATTGTGGGAGTATATAAAAAGTAAATAGTACTTTCTGATTGAAGATTTAATATAGATCCGAATTATCAGCTGAATTGTATGATTTTACCAACAAAGAAAACCCTAGGTGTTGCTAATCCCACTTCCCTGCCCTCCCCTATAAAATTCCCCACATCTCACTCTCCACTTTTAGTTAGACTCTCAGAATATTCTTTTATCGTATAAGCCTTGCAAATTTTTTAGTATCGCAAACATTTGATGCACCTCAAAGTGCTCGTAGTCATTGTCTCCCTTTAAGAGCCAGGCCCTGTCAGTACTTACTACAGAGTCACCAAATGCCTATTGAGTCCTTACTCGTGTTTTAAAAAGTCCAATTTGGTTGAATCAAGTTCAAAGGGAAGTTCAAAGCATGCAAAATAGAAAAGACTTAGGCAAATAGTAGTTCTAGACATGGATTTACTATAAGATTTGGGGAAATCTTACATAACAACTTAAAATAATCTAGTTTGGAATTTATACTTCTATGTAGTGTGTATGATGTTAGCAAGTTTTGGGGGGGTACCAATGACTTAAGTGCTTACATTTAAGAAGAAATATTAGTTCTTCTAGAAACCAGTATTTAGTGAGTCATGGTTTGAATTCTTTGCCAAATTTCTGTGTTGTTTTTTTTAACCTGCATAATTAAGTAGGTTAGACAAGGGCCTACGTCATTGAGAATGTATATTAGGAGAGCAAAACCAGATGGTGGACAAGTCTTGACTTTTTGCTAGGTGGTATAAATAGTGATTGTTCATTCAACATGTTTTTGACAAAAGCTACGTGTAATGACAATAGATACTAAAAGAGATAGATGAAAAAAGACAGTTTTTGCCTTTAAGATTACAGTTCAGTAGGACAAACAGCCATGCCTGAACAACTACACTACATACTAACCTGGGTCAAATGCCACAGCTCCCGTTCTGAGCTAGGAGTTTATGACATTTGTCAAATCATTTAATTTCTTCTTTTGAAAATTTCTTCTTTTTTCCTCTTAAAAAAGAGAGGTGATTGAATTCGATGACCTTTAAAAAGTCTTTTCCAGCTTAACAAAGTTACTATGAATCTTTAAAGTTAATAAAATTCAGCCGAAATAAATGGGGGGGGGGGGTACAATGGTGTTAACATGCTGCATAGTCAACTTCTGATGATCCCAGTGAGCAAGGCTTATTGATGCAGATTAATGGAAAGCCTTACTGTAACTGATCTGGTTCCTCAGTGCTTATGACCAGTACAGAGAATGGATACGCAGCTTAACAACCCTGTCCCCAGTGGTGGTGTGTGACAGGTGTTCTTTCCAGGGGAGTAGGTCACCCTTGACCGCTTAGAGCAGAGCCTATCTGTAACCCAGGTGAAGAGCAAATGAGAAGAGTTTGCAAAGATTTCAGATCTCACACTTGGTTTATATTTAGACTTCTGAAAGGGATGAAACATTTTTGGTGCCCCCCACCCCCCAAATTCAGCACTTTTTTTCTATCTTACTAAATAACGATGGTAAAATTAGAGTAATCAGTTAAATGTGTAAAAATCTATTGACTCAACATTATTATTATCTTTTTTTACAGCTGATATGGGCTTTGCCCGATTATTTAATTCACCTTTGAAGCCTTTAGCAGATTTGGATCCAGTAGTTGTAACATTCTGGTACCGAGCCCCAGAATTACTTCTTGGAGCGAGACATTATACCAAAGCTATTGGTGAGTAGAACTAATTAGAATCCCATGACATTTTAAAAGTGGCTTTGTTGTTGTAAAATATACATATTTCTATATATTAAGTCAAATAATGCAGAAAATTATAAAAGTAAAAACAAAAACGGTCCTAAAATTCTATTCCCTGGAAATACCATTATTAGCATTAGGAGTGTATTATTTCAGGCATTTCTCTCTGATAAGATATTTTAAAGCTTTTAAAATATATGGGATTATACTGTGCATTCTAAGTAAACATTTAGTCTAAATTTAATTTTACCTGAAAAGAAAAAAGCACAGTAAAATTTCTAAACCATTAAACTTCAAACAAATGTTTCTTTCACCAAAAGAAATATTAACTTCTAAAAGATCCCCTTAGAGTTCAGGGGGAAAAAATTATGGAAAAAGTAGGAGTTTAGAACATCTCAATTCACTTTTCAGGTTTTGGTTGTGTAGATTACCTCCCTACTATGAAGAATTAGGAAATTAGTACTCTTTACTTCCTCCCCACCGACCTCTCCAATTATAAGCTATCTTAGAAGTATCATTGTCATTATTATCACTGCCTTGTTGATGTTTATGACATTTATTGTGTTTGCCAACCGAAATTCCCACAGTTTATACCCAGATTATGTATTGTAATGGATTCAGTGCTCAACTACCCCAGTCCTTTTACCACATCTTTTCCATTACTGAATCTTTATTCTGCCTCATTTTGCTTGGCTGAATTTTATCATCGAGTACTTTCCTTACGTGCTTTACTTTTCTCTTTTCCTTTATTGTGTGCCTTTACCACTTACTTAACATGTTTTGTGTTCTCCGGAATGACACTGGGCCTGCCTTTTTTTCCCATGGTTAACTCCACCCTGAAGTCGTCTATGCTTTGCTGTATTCTGGATTGATTTTCATCCTGGCTTTTCTCTTTATAATTCCTCTGTGTTGGATACTTTTCCTTCTGGGCTTTATTATTTTGCTATAGCATATTCGCAAGTAACTTGCTTTGGAAGGGTGTTTTGGAGGTAAATCTTCTAGTTCTTATGTTTCTGAGAAATGCCCGTGTTGTGCAGTTTGGCCAGGTTTAAAATCCTAAGTACAAAATGATTTCCCCTCAGACTGATGATGCCCCTCCATTGTCTTGTACCATCAGTGTTGCTCGTGAAGCCTCACTCAGTCTTACCTCATTCGTTGGTGGATTTTCTTTCTGAAAACAAACAGGAATTCTTATCGTTGAATTTCACAGTAATGTGCTGGCTCCTTGGTAAGCACATTCATTCTGAAGTTCATAGTGGAAAGTCTGTAGAAAACTCTTAACTAGTCTTCTGATTTCCTCCTGTCTACTTTCTGTGTCTCTCTTTCCTAAACTGAGTACAGGCAGGTGTGGGTCTCCTGGGGGTAATCCTTCATAGCACTTTCCCTCTGTTTTTCTGCCTTTGTCTTTTTTTTTTCCTCCCTAAGAATTCCTTCTGATTCTCTGTTAACTTTTCATATTATTTTATGGAAGGAAGCTTCCTGAATATCTGTGAGGACAGTGCGGTATTCCTGGAATAATCTATGTTTTCTTTATAGGCTCTCTTTTTATTTGTTTTGGTCTCTCCCTTCCACACTTCGTGTTCTTCACTCTGTTGACCCTTGATTGTCTCTTCATATTTAAGAATCAGGCTACAGAAAGGTGCTTATGACCTTTGTGTACATAGATCATAGGGCTCACTGATTGGCAGATTTTAGGGTAATCTAGCACAGAACTTTAACACGGGGATCCCAGTGTCAACATGTACAAGTCTTTGCCCTGAGGCCATTCAGATTCTTTAAGGGAAGAGTCTTTCTACTTTGGGCCCAAGTTTTGTGTAGCCCCAGGGCAGCAGAGGGACCTGGGCAAAGGAGAAATCAACTATATATAAAATATAGACTTTGTAACTCCAAGGATAGAATCTTCTGGAAGTTGTACAGGACAAGCCTGCTTCCCACTCAGCAATAATACTGTGGCCGAGAGCCTTTTCTGAGCTGCTCCATCCACCTTCCATCTCCAGGAGTGTTCTTATGTGTCTCTGCTTAGATCAGGTCTTCATGTGGCCAGTCTCTTTTTTTTTCATTCAGATCTGAGTCAAAACACTACCTCTTCCGGGAGAGCCCCTATCATCCCCCAGGCTAAAGTAGTCACCCTGCCTTCCCCGTCCCACTTCAGCTTACTGCCTTGATAGCGCTGAGCAGTATCGAAAATACACTAAAATAGATAGACGTTGCCCAGCTATAGGTCAGTGCCTACCTGGTACACGATGAGAACTCAGTACTCTTTGTTGAACAAATGAATGAATCCTGTCCCCAATGATTTCCTCCTGTTCATGAAGGACGTTGCTGCTGTTTCAGTGTATACTTAACAAGGGAAAAGAAGAAATAACTTGTGATTATTCCTCTATATTAATCTTGAACCCCATATGTCTTTCTTCAGAAATCTTTTTTTTTTTTTAATTGAAAAGTTTATCCATCTATTTTGAGAGAGAGAGAGCATGAGCTATGGAGGGACAGAAAAAGAGAATCCCAAGCAGGCTCCACACTGTCCACACAGAGCCCAACACGGCTCAAACTCACGAACCCTAAGATCAAGACCTAAGGCAAAATCAAGAGTTGGACACTTAACTGACTGAGCCACCCAGGTGCCCCCAGAAAACCTTTATGTTCACTAATTTTCATACCTGCTTAGACATCAATTTCATTTTATAGAAATATAAAGGTAAATGAAGTCAAGTCAGTGAGATCTGGGACTTCTCTGTGCCATCTTTGCAGCTTTTTTTTTTTTTTTTAATATTTTTATTTATTTCTAGGAGAGAGAGAGAGAGACAGCGTGAGCAGGGGAGGGTCAGAGAGAGAGGGAGACACAGACTGTGAAATAGGCTCTAGCCTCTGAGCAGTCAGCACAGAGCCCGACGCAGGGCTCGAACCCACGAACCGCGAGATCATGACCTAAGCGAAAGTCGGACGCTTAACCGACTAAGCCACCCAGGCGCCCTGCAGCTTTAATACAAACCTAAAATTACTCCAAAATAAAGTACTTTTTAAAAAGGCAGGTGGAAGGAAAAGTAAAAGTTATTGAAGCTAGTCCTGTTTTTGAGTACATATTATTACCTAGGCATGCATTTGGTTGTCTTTTTATATGTACATTCTAAGTGCTTGGCATATCAACTAATATGATGCATAGCTAATTTTTCCACCTAGGAAATGAATATGTAAAAGCAGGGCTACTTTTGATAACACATATTAACGGACTATACAGATAAGGAAGTTATTGCCTAATCTTAGCTGTTATCAACTGAAAACTGAAGACTGAATTGATTTGAATTAAGTAAAAAATACACCATCACAGAAGCTTGTGGCTCTGACTTAAACTGTTTATTATCTTTTTCTCAAGAAACATTTTATTGTGAACATTGCAGTTTGTAGAACCTGTTCCTATTCACCAGGACAGTCTATCATCTGGCAGTTTTGATGGAGGGGCTGTTTGTCACAAAGCAAAAGGACCAGCCAGTTGTTCAAATAGCTTTATAATTTGGAAAAGAGAAGGCCTTTCTTCATATTTTTCCCTCTTACTCCCACGCATCGTCAAAATTCTTTGGATGACTATTAGATAAACTTTTTAAAACGTAAGAGAAACCAAAGCGTATGCAACTTAATCTGACTTGTATCCTTAGCTCTGTCACTTGGGCCGTGGGGTGGGGGCGTGTGCATACGCTGGCGTGCTCGCCCATAGCAAAGCATTTAGTTCTTAAGCCTCATGTTTTGAAAATGAGAGTTTGGCCTTAATCATCTCCTAGATGCCCTGTAACTCCACAAGTTCTGTGCCATTGGACAAGACAACTGCTTCTGAGGTAGGGAGATGACAGAAGGGACGGACTGGGGTGTAGATGATGGAAACCAGGGTCAGTGCTAGACCTTCTGCGGTGGTGGCCCTCCCATGAGCCCCTGACTTAGCCAGGACCAATCTTGGGAAAACCTTTTTCTTTTACGAAGACATTGACTCAAAAGTGTTATAATATAGGTATCTTTCAAATTACTTCTTTGAGAGAGAACGAGAAATCAGACAAATCATTTTTAATATAAATTTTTAAAAATAGAATAAGAATAAAAAAAGAAACTTCTTCCTCGATTCCACTCTCTCCCCCACAATCCTATTCCTCCTGTTACCTGTGGACGTAGCCTCAGGGCCCGTTAGAGTACTCAACAAGTTCCACACACCACAGTAAAAGCCACTTATCAAGAACTTGTCTGATGTTTTTACTTCCCTGTCAGATAATTGTAGTGTGAGCAGCTGATAGAAGACCCTTTGTAGTTAGATGCACAGATTCCTTGTTCAGTAGATCGTTTCAGGGCATCATTTAGAAGGGTGAAATCTGCTCATGTAATTTGGTGGACTATGTTAAACCGAAGGATATTAAGAAGCAGCAAAAGAGTCTAGGGGAAGAAACTGTCCCCATCCGCTATTCCCAACAGATTTTAGTGTTGTGGTCTTTCATCCACTCATACAAAACTGCAAGCTGAATGAGAAACCCAAGCGAGTAAGTAATAGGTCAGTAAACATTGTACTCACAGTGACAAAGTTTATATCAGTTTCCAGTGTTTTGGGGGTTTTGTTTGGTTGACTTTGTGGACCAGGCTGAGAGAGGAGTTTCAATTTTTAATTAATCATCACTAAAGCAGCCTTGAAATTTTACTAAAGTGTGGTAAACTCACATGTTTGTTCTCAAGTAACTGAATGTCCACAGATTATGTTAAGGGGGAAATACACTATAAGATAAAGAGAATGAGAATTTACTCTTTTATTAAAGTAGACACTTGCTATTAATACATCTTTTGAGTAATACATTATTTAACGAGCTCCCCCTCCCGTGGGCCTACGGAGCATGGCAATTCCTCATCTGCTTTGGCTGCTTAGTTCAATAGCTATACATAAGCATTACAGATTTTGAGAAGGAGATGAGATATATAGGTTTTTACCTTGGAAAGTCTAGAAGGAGGTAGGCAGGGAGGTGAACAGGAAGGGACTTTTTCATGAACTTGGCACAATCCAAAAGTAAAAAGAAAAAAAGTAGGCAAGGTAGGAAGGAGAGACTTATTTACACAGATTTAGAAGTTTATCTGAAATAATAGCCTGCTTATAGCTAACTTCCTGATTAATGTCTGGATCAGGATTTTGAAGGAAGGAAGGATGACAAAATTGCTAAAAAGTAGGAGATAATAGAAAAGATACAAAGAGGTATGAGGGCAAGGTTAGGCAAGGTTTAATAAACTATTTCTTCCTACTTTCTGACTTATTTTAGAGGCAACGTAGCTTAAGGGTAGCCACACTACTTACTTACCTCTCATATTCCTTTACGTGTTTGTTTTCTCCTTTAGAATTTTTCCTAGCTAACCAGAATGAGTTGTTATGGTCTTTTGAGTGCTGTGAGTAGAGTTTTAAACATGCAGACTTGACCCATCAGCCCTTTTTGTGATGCCACTTAGCTTGCTGTCTTCCCTTTGATTAACGTTATTCTAAGTCAAGTTATTTATTAGGCAAGCATGTGAAAAGAATAATCACAAAATAATTTTCCCATGTGCTTTCTGATAACTAGAAGTAATATAGCTTGGCTTGTATTTCTTGGTCCTTTTCCCTATGGTGATATTGGCTAACTTGGTCTCTAATATGGGAGAAAACTGATATGCAAACACAGTGTCATTTTTAAAAATCGCTTGTAGTCAGTGTGTATAATCTCTAATGAAGATATGATTAACTTGCTACTCTGAAATGTACATGTGATAATTTTACATTAAAGATCTATATTCCAGTTTTAGAGTTTAGGAATTCTCAGTTATTTTATAAATTAACATATTTTTTTCTCATTTTCTCTTAACGTGACAGTTATTAACATACCTGATTAATTGGCTTTAATAAAATGGTGATTTATATTTTTCCCTCCCTAGTTATTTATATTTACCATGGGCATTAGATCAGTCAGAAACCACTTACTGAGTGTCTGCTGTGTACACGCTGTTGTATTTATTAGTAGGGAGAAGTCAACTTCGTCGGTGTAGGGCTTTCTCAAGAGTAGAAACTGAATACTTTCAGTTTTAAATTCGGAAGTGGCCTGTAGATCTTTACTAATAACAGTTCTGTTGAGTAAAAGTTTAGTCTGAATGAAAGTTAGCCTATATCTTAAAGCGAATGAATGGAATTTCTTAGGTTATGGAGGGATCCATTTGCCTGGCTTTTGTAAGTAGCCTTTGTGCCTCTTAAAGTAGTATTTTGCTCCCTATTTTCTTGTCTTTATTAAATTCTAAAATCTGATGCTACTGTAGCATAAATACTTTGAACAACAAAAAAAATGTTCAAGTTGAAATGTAGTGTCATTAGAATATTTGAGGTCAGACACTGTCTTTTTCTTATTGGAATATGACTTTGCTTGCATGAGAGAATAATCATTAGACCTCACAAATCAGCAAGTACCTAAACTAGATAAAGAAAAAATATTTTTACCTCAAAAAGTTGTGCTAATTGTTTTTGGCAAGTATGCCCAATTTCAAAGGCTCTTTGGGTTTTCTGTTTTTGTTTTATTTTTTGTTTAATTTTGTTTGTGGTTCCCGTGCTCTGTATGCAGCTTCGTATGTATTTTATAGGTAAGGTAATGTCTGAAGCATTTAAAAATTGCCAAAAATTTAGGTAATAAATTTGACCTGAACTTGGAATGAAGCCACTGGGTGTAATGGAGGTGTACTAGGGAATGAAAAATCGAGGTGGGTTGGGTGGGAATATATGTTTACAAACAATATCCCATGATATTTTAAATTATAACTGCTTTAGGAATTAATATGACTTATTAGGAAAACAAAAGAAAAAAAACCCACTCCCCACCAAGATAAAAATGCGTTTTCTTTTGGAAAGAACCACTTTATTTTCCTCCTTTCTTTTTCTTTTTTCCTTTCCTTTTGTTTCTTTTCTTTTTTTTCTTTTTGTTTTAAAGATATTTGGGCTATAGGGTGTATATTTGCAGAACTCCTAACGTCAGAACCAATATTTCACTGTCGACAAGAGGACATCAAAACTAGTAACCCTTATCACCATGACCAGCTGGACAGAATATTCAATGTAATGGGATTCCCTGCAGGTACACGTCATGTTTTTGTTTTTGTTTTTAAATCACTGTTGTTTAAACTTAGATATCTTCCTTGGAAAGATGTATATCTGAAGCTGATGAAAGCCACTCTTACTCGATTCTTTATATTCGTGACTTGCATTAATCAAAGATCCTTAGAAATAGCCAACTGTCGAGTTCACATATTAGCATAAAGATATTTGTGGGCTTTCTGAATCTGAGGAGTATATTTTTGTTTCATTTTATTTTTTTGTTTTGTTCTGTTGCTTAATATTTGAAATGATAAAATATTTACAATATCTGTATTAAAAGGTGTCTTTAGTTCTTACCAGGGGAAACTATAAATAAAATACAGTAGTACTTATTTTGGTCTGGCAGTATGTATAATAATGCCATTACTTGGGATTTGAGTACAAATTTTGAACATTCTCTATATTTAGGGCACTGTACAGAATCACATTATATTGAATAACATAATATAAAATAGAAAACATTTTTGCTCTATAACCCTGGCTGGTAAGAACATTCTTTTAAGTGTTCTATTAGAACAGCAGCCTTGCGTGGACTGATTAGCGGCAGGGAAAAAGTTGTTAAGGTATCTCATCGCAGGCGTTAGACCTCTCCATCCCTTGTTCTACAACAGGATGGCAGTTCATCAGTCACCAAAAACTCTAGAAGTCTAGAGGCCTAGAATAATGAATATTTGCTTAAAACACCTACATAATATTGGCTGGTAAGGTCCTTATTAGAAATTGTTTCTCGTTAGGAAGTTTTCTCAGGTCAGGGTAACTCAGGACTAATAGTGCAGAAATACCTGGGAGTTACAATTTCACATTCCCTTGTTGGAGTCTTAACACAGATACTGCCTTTCTGCAGAATCGGTCAACGGTTCTATGAAGACTGCTTTGTCGTGATGGGAATTTTATTCACTAAATATTTGAGTACCTGCCATGTGCCAGGCACTGAGTCATGCATAAAATATTGTTGCTATAACAGGCATGATTCTTGCCTTCTTGGAGTTTATATTGTACTGCTCTACATAGAATGTTTAAGTAATAGCTGCGGATCAAGTAGATGGGGAAGAGTGGTCTTTTCTTCCCACTTCTGGATGTGTCCACCATCCCTAAGGCCTGAAGGAAAAACATATGGCTTACAAAGAGGTGTAAGTGGGGATGGCTTCTGTAGGAGAGAGTTCTTCATGTGTAGTTCAGTAGTTAGGGTAGGCTCAGCTTATAAGAAATTAGAAAAGTAGGCAGTAGGGTTTAGATTTAATGTGCAGAAGAATCCATGATAAGTTCTTGAGAACTAGTGACATGGCCTATGTTATATTTTAGAAAGATTAGTATGTGGTGGTGGATGAACATCAGTTGTAAGTGATTAAAACAGGGATGGGAAATAAAGGACAAAAATAGAATTGTTTATAAGAAGTATGTAACTGAGGAAAAAGTAAGATTCTCCCAAGATTTCTAGCTTGAGAAATGGACAAAATAGAGAAATCATAGAGCAAAGAAATAAGGAGAACATCCCATTTAGGAGTTTTAAAGTATGTATTGAGTTGACTTTACAATACGTGGTCTCTGCGGAGGCTAGGTGGCACATATGTTGTAGTACTGCCCCTGGCAGTCTCTCAGTAAAAGTCCATGGATAGTGATGGAAGAAAAAAAAGAAGCGTGTTTGAGCATTTGAGCAACTCTAAGACCAGCAAAACTAACTGGAACGTTTTCTACCTAATGTATCTAGTAGCTGGGGGTTTTGTTAACGTTATTGAAACTAGCCAAGCCACCAGCTGACTTATTTGCATACTAGTTATATCCTCCCCTGTTCTATTTCAGATAGTTGTTGCTGCTTACATTGATTGCTGATGTAAAGCAGTGTATTTAATAAAGTGAAAGTAAGGAGGTTCGTATTTTTTAAGAAAGTGCATCATATAGCGACAGAGGGAAAAGATACTAAGTTTATCATTGAAGAGATTGGTTGCTGATTTAACCAAGGCATTGAGTGGAAAAGGGGAAAAAGTGGTTCTACAAACAGAAATAGAATGATGTAATACTAGAAATATTTATTAATAGCTTATTCTCCTCTACTTCTAGAAATTGAGGTAAAAAAGAAAAGTGGAGCTGATAGTAAATTACATAGAAAGTAGGTACTAAAAAGATAAAAAGATAGAGCTGCAATGCTATACAAGGGATGAGAATCGTATTTACAGGTCCAGATAAGATGTTTACTACAGCTAGTCATTTATTTGAGGTCTGTGCTTTCACGGAGGTTCAAAATGTATATGACATGTAATGAAAATTGAGGTAACTCTTATTAAAATTCTTGAGAATAGGAACCTAGACAACATAAAATTTTATCCATGTATTTCACAGATAAAGATTGGGAAGATATAAAAAAGATGCCTGAACATTCAACATTAATGAAAGATTTCAGAAGAAATACGTAAGTTGGAAAGAAAACAGACCCTTTGTTGATTTCTGCTTTTCCAGAATACTTAGTATAAGATTGAGTCCTCACCAGAATACTGAACATCAGGTTATTCTAATAAAGAATTTTACTTATTAATAAATACTTTACAGTATGACAGTCTATTTCTTAAGATGTTTAAATGATATAAAGAAGATAAGCAGCTCATTTTAGCAGCTAATTTGGGTAGAAAAAACTCTTTCCTTCCTTATTGCTTTGTGGAAATGGGCGTCAGTGAAAGTATCATAGCTGAAGCAGTAAGAGACTGAAATAACCAGCCTTGCTAAAACTCACTTGCCTACCCACCTGGGCGATGTAGTTGTTTAACTAGGTTTTAATAGAGAAGAAGGAATATTTCATTTATTTGCAATGCAAGGTCGGAGGTTTGAGAGAGAGGACCGTTTATAGGCCTGTAAAATTTTTTTAAAAAATTTTATTTATATTAAACTTACTAGTAAGACTGAATTAAACATTTGACCTGTACGTTATTTATTAACAGCCATTTAAAAAATGCTATTCAATATATATATGAAACTCTTGTTTCATCAGTGGTATCCATTCATAAGGGACTAGCGTGCATACTGAATGAGATATGAAATTGATCGAATACTATGCCGATTATGCCGTTTTTGATACATATTCTGATTGGTTGTGATTAAAATAATTGTTTGGAAAAGCCTCAGCCAATGTAAAATCTACCTGAAAATCTAATACACATATTTCATAGTATTTCTCTTTCAGGTATACCAACTGCAGCCTTATCAAGTATATGGAAAAACATAAAGTTAAACCAGATAGTAAAGCATTCCACTTGGTAAGCTTTAGAGAATAATAATATTTTTTTTCCCCCTGATTAGACCACCAGAGGTTTTTTGGGGTCAATTCATACGGTCACTTAGCACTCCTAGAGTACTTTGATGGTAAATGCAGACATCTGGTCGGTGCATATTGGTAAAGGCATGAAAACACTTGCTTTTGCAAACCCATAACGTGGTTGAACAGACTAATGTTTGGTTACATTAGATTTTCTAAAGGTTGTCGTTGTACCAAGGCTGTCGAGAACATTTTTAAAGTTACATTTATTGGTTTCCATGAGTTATTTAAAATTTCCAAAAATCTCTAAGAATCTAAAAGAAAAACCATCCCACTGCTCAGAAGTAACTTTTATAGGATTATTTTGTATTTCATCTCTTTGAAAGATTGTTTATAAAGTTTTTAACTCCCAAGATACTCTTATCAACTTGGGTATAGGAAGTCCTTCAGTGGTGGTGTGCACTATTTGTGTTTTCTGGAAGAATATTATGTAGTACTTATTACTGCATAATGGAAAAATAATTTGACCTAGAATCTAAATGGATCCATGCGCTATCGTAATTTATGAGATTATATTCAACTATTGCCAACTTACATTTGTTTACAGTTAAATTTTCACCTTTATGTCACTATAATTAAAAATGATTTTCAGTTTTATGTTTTTTAAAAAAGTCAAATAACATACAAAGGGGAAACATGGGGAAGCGGGTTGTATTGTATTTGGCTTAAAATTCTTTTAATCCTTTATTCTCGGTATTTTTAAGTGAGTTCATTAAGTGGGATTTTTTTTTTTTTTTGCCTTGAAAGGATTATATTTTCCTTTATTATAGAACCGGCCACTTGTAAACTTTTCTTCTATTTCTGATTTTTCTTCTGTATACTGCTTCTGCTTCTGTACCTTCTGCTTATTTTTATATCCTATATTTCATATCTTATTAGCAACTTAAAAAGCAGTACTTAACCTATCTTATAGCACACAATATATTGTTATCCAGATAATGGTTTCTTATAATGTACTTAAGTCAGGACCCAAATAGGAACGTAAATTAGATCCTTCAACATGTGGGTTATTTATTCTAACAAAATAACGGGAATCGTGGTAGACCGGAAGTCACAGTTTAGGGGACTTGCTCTTACTTCCCTCCACTCTGCTGCTGTTCGGTAGCCTGAGGTGTCTCTCACAGCCGTCACCACCGACGTCCCCGAGATAGACTTCCTAGCAGCTTCCTTGCTTGTTTTCACTGGGGTGATGTACCGTGTGTGGGCCCATCGGAAAGCTCTGACGTAACTCCGTTAAAACTGTTGAGTATTTTAAATGACAAATCCGTACTTTTCCTTTCAACTCTAAAAGTGAAGTTGCGCTTCCACCAAAATATCAGATCATCAAAATTAAATTTAAATCTCACCATCCCAGCCGTTCTTCTGTATTTCTGAGTACTTTTTGTCCTTCTGTCCTCTGTGACCTCCCATCAAGTCTCAGCCCGTCTGTTGGTTTCCAAGCATGGTCCTAGTCCACAGCCCGCAGCCGTCCGGGGACTTGGTGGGAAGGCGGCTCCCCGGGCCCTGCCCAGACAGCCCAGGCAGAGCTCTGCGAGGGGGGCCGGCAGGCTGCTCCAGAAGGGCTCCAGCGGTGATTCCCACGCACTCTGAAGTCTGAAGGCCACCGCATTAGGTCAAAGAGGAGAAGCTAAGAGACCGCTATTTAGATAAGCTCATAAATCACATATTAAAGGCAAATATTCTAAAATCAATATAACATAAAATACATTAGTCCATAAAGTCTTCGGTAAACTATTGTTTTAACCAAAAAATACTGAATCTTCACATTAGTGCGACATTTCTCTAGGTAGCAAATTAATAATAATAATACCAATACCAATAATAATAATAATAGTGTCAGCTAACACTTACATAGTGCTGTCTTTGTGCCAGGTACTGTTATAAATGCTTTCCATATATTAATTCATTTAATCCTGAAAACAAAGCTCTGGTGATAGGCACTATTTTTAATCTCCACTTGACAAGTGGGGTTACAAAGAAAGTAGGCAGCTGGTCCAGAGTCACTCAGCTCGTAAATGTCCAGTCAGGACTTGACCCAAGCAGTGTCCCCGGAGCCTCCATTCATAACCCCTCTGCTCTTTACAGGCCTGTGTTAAGCTCCGTATTTATTTAGCCTAGGGTAGCACTGGCCAGGAGAGCTTTCTCTGATGATCCGTGCTCACCGGAAGCGTAGCCTCTAGCCCCGTGTGGCCCTTGAGCTCTAGAAATGTACCTGATACGGCTGAGAACTTGATTTCTTTTTTTTTAATGTTTTATTTATTTCTCAGAGACAGAGAGAGACCGTGTGAGCAGGGGAGGGTCAGAGAGAGAGGGAGGTACAGAATCTGAAACAGGCTCCAGGCTCTGAGCTAGCTGTCAGCACAGAGCCCGACGCGGGGTTCGAACCCACGAACTGTGAGATCATGACCTGAGCCGAAGTTGGACGCTTAACTGACTGAGCCACCCAGGCACCCCGAGAAATTGATTTCTTAAGTTTAATTTGGTTTTAATTTGGATTTAAATCTAAGTAGCCACTCGTGGCTAATTTATTATTTGTGTTACAGTGTTTCCCCTTAATAGGAAAAGAATAGAAAATACAAGAATTTAGTTCTGTTCTAAATTGGGCAAAGCAATTTAGATCATGTCGATCATTGGTTTAGAGTAAGGCACAAGTTTAGTTACTTCTTACAGGAGAACCAAGTAAGAGCATGATTATTAGAATGACTAAATGTGAATTACTGCATTAAATAGAAAATTAAAGTTTGCTAATTTGGGGGAAGAGATAGCTTCACATTGTGGTGTTCTCACCAAAAAACATAATTCTCACATGTGTCCAAGGAGATAACCATGAGAGGTAATGCAGTAATGTTTTTATGACTTGCGGTTTCAGCTTCAGAAGTTGCTTACCATGGACCCAATTAAGCGAATTACCTCAGAACAGGCTATGCAGGATCCCTACTTCTTAGAAGATCCGCTTCCTACATCAGAGTAAGTGATCCATCTATTCACTCACCAGCATGGGGGGACTCTTGGGAGCTTTCTTTATTTTAGTTGCCTACTCCAAGTTGCCACTCCTCCTACGTGAGGACCCGAGGAAATGGCATGACAAGCCAGAAACGGGCTCTGGTGCCCGAGGTGCCATTTAGGGGTTTCACCGTTCCCAGCATCTGTTCGTGCTCAGCTTTATGAGGCGTTGCCGGCTCTAGTCTCCGGGGCGCCCCGGATATTCAGTGGCAGGTGGCAGGCCACGTGTGCGTGCTGCAGCTCGCCCCCACCCTGAGCTCGCCCCCCACCCCTGAGCTCGCCCCCGACCCTCGAGCTCGCCCCCCACCCCCGAGCTCGCCCCCACCCCCGAGCTCGCCCCCCACCCCCGAGCTCACTCCCACCCTGAGCTTGCTCACTGCTTGCACTTAGGCTTTCAGGCTCCCAACTGCAAATTCCATCCCCAAAGAAATCTGGGTTCCCCGTGCCATCCTTTATTTTATATGTAGAAGGGAGAGTAAACACAAAACGGAACAAACTGTGTTTGAGTAGTGACATTCCAGCTGGCCTCTACACTTTGGTTGTAGTCATGGCAAGAGTAAGTCTGGGATAGAACGGTGAGTCCTGTTTGATGACGACTGATGATTTTTATACACTTCTGACAAGCCCTCCCATGGCCCACTGTGATGTCACTGGTCAGAAGAAGAGACTCACCTTGTCACAGTGGCAGGAAAGGTGCTTGTTTCACAAATATGGAGGCCAGGTCCATCTTAAAAGATTAAAATAGAGGATCTGAAATATGGACTGGCATGCCAGAAATCATTTTTCTTTGTTTTCTTGTGATCAGCGTTTTTGCCGGTTGTCAGATCCCTTACCCAAAACGAGAATTTTTAACGGAAGAAGAACCTGATGACAAAGGAGACAAAGTAAGTATTAAAGTATGTTTGGCTGCGTCTGGTTTTAGCCGGTGCAGCCGCACACGCGCCGTTTTGTTTGTGTTTGGTTCTCCCTCTGAGTTGAACTTTGTTTTTCTGTTTAACCAATTGAGAAGAACCAGCAGCAGCAGCAGGGCAATAACCATACTAACGGAACTGGTCACCCAGGGAATCAAGACAGCAGTCACACACAGGGACCCCCGTTGAAGAAAGTGAGAGTTGTTCCCCCTACCACTACCTCAGGTGGACTCATCATGACCTCAGACTATCAGGTATTTCCAGCGCATTCTGTGCCGGCTTGCCACATCCGTGTTTGTGTGTGGGTTTGTGACCTTCGGGAAATGCAGCGTCATTAAGAGAGTGCTGACCTTTACGTGCCGGGGCACACACAGTGACATGAGTGTCACCGGCACGGAGAAGCACTGGCCGTGGTAGCGAGCTGACTTCGGAGCTGGCCGGGCCTGGATGATCTAACTTAAATCATGCCATTTATCAACTTAGGTGACCTTGGACAGATAGGTAACATTTCCTGGCCTAGGTTTTCGTCTCTAAAATGAGACCAGCCAAGCCTGCGTGGGGGCTGTGATGAGAGCAGACTAGGTACATCCTAGCGCCCGAGTGATAGTAGCTCAGTCAGTGCTCTGTTGTTTTGAAACAGCAGTGCACCCATAATGGTTCAGAGCCCAGGCTTTCAAAGCCCGGCCACTGACTTTGGGTAACCCTGAGTAAGGGATTCAGATGTCCCCACTTTTCTCACTTGTAGAAATAATGGCATGTGTGAGGGATGGCAGTGATTTAAGGAAAGAACATACACTAGACCTTCAGTCTACCACTTTTGTCCTCTTTATCACCATTACCATCATCAGAATTCTTAGTAGCATTCATAGTCACAAGTTTGTTTATTTTGAGAGAGAGAGAGAGAGAGAGAGAGAGAGAGAGAGAGAACGTGAGCTGGGGAGAAGCAGAGAGACAGAGGGAGAGAGAGAAGCCCAGGCAGGCTCCGAGTGTTCAGCACAGAGGCTGACTCAAGGCTTGAACTCAGGCACCTGATCCGAAATCAGGAGTTGACACTTAACGGACTGAGCCCGCCAGGTGCCCCCACAGTAAGCACTCCGTACGGTGGTGGTGGTGGTGCTGGCCATCCTGTGATGATCGCAGCTCCTTGGGTACTTACGATGCTAGCTCTCGTACTGAGCATGTGAAACTGACATTATTTCATCATCATCTCAGAGAACTGATGCTCACAGAGGTCAAATAGCTTCCACGTGTCCACCTAGTGAGCTGGGGGCGGGCCCAGGACACAGACTCGGGCCTGCCCACTGAGGCTGCCTACTTCTGGACCCTGTCACGTGACACTGCCAGTTCCTTTGCACAAAGACCTGTCTTGAAAATCATACTCCCCCTCCTTGCTTATTCTGATCATATTGCCAACTCACCTGGGTTTCAGTGGGGGAGGGACACCGAAAACTCGACCAGTTAGAGTTACTTACTCACCGAAAGGGAAAAGGAGATCTTACTGAACTGCTGAGGTTCTGAGCCTGCAACTGCCGTTCAGGAACAAGATCTCCTCCCTTCCCTTTGCTTGAGGAGAGGTCCAGCCCACCAAACCATGGCAGCTCTTGTCTGCCGGGCCAGGAGCTCCCTCCCAGGAATCCAGGCAAGGAGGTCAAGGACAGACATCTCTGAGGGCTGTTTGTTCCCACATCTGTCTGTGGGAAGACAGATCTAGAACCTAGATCCCTGCCGGGAATGGAAAGAGCGTGTCCTTCTTGGCTCAGGAATGTGTGTGCACAGTAAGGCACCCTTAGCACGAAGCAGAGCAGTGCTCGGACCTTCGCTGCTGGAACCGAGAAAATGTTGCTGCGCTTCTTTGTTTCTTGATGTTATCATTGTGGCTGGTTTTTGTAGGTGACGTCAGTTTCGTGTGTCCGCTGTGACTTCGTGTGTCTGCTGTGATTTTGTGTGTCCACTTTTTTAAAATGTTATTTTGCTAGGGTTGGCAGAATTTAGGATTGCAATGTTTATTAAATATGCTTTGAAAGAGGAAAGTAGTAAATGATGGTTAATCAGTTATCACATTTGTCTTGGGGGCTAATATTGAGGTATAGGTGCAGGGGCGGGAATAGCCGTGTAACAGGCCAACATCAGAGGGCCCTAAACTCCTCACTGTTCTCCCCTTTGTGCTCTTTTCAGAGTTGAGAACACCATTCTTCTTACACGGCCATAATTATCAACTTTTGTCTATAACTTGTAGCAGAAAGTAAGATTCATTAAAGGGCCTAAAAATATTACATGCCAAAGAAAATTAGTCTGTGGTACCTTTTCTTGTCCTGTTCATTTTTATTTTTATTTATTTTTTAATCCATTCACACGCATGTTGGGAGGTTCCTACGGAAGATATAGCATGCAGGTTCTCTTTGAGTTTCTTAGTGTGTACATCGTTAAGTCCGTTTATAAACAACTCGAGCAAATTAATTGTTACTGATCAAGTCGGTACGAAACAGCGTAAAGAGGGAGGTCGAGGGAGGTCACTGCTATAGAGAAACAGCGAACCACACAGCATTGCACCGAGACTCACCTCACGTTGTTCACAGCCAGTTCTCTGACCTTCATGAAGAGCAGCAGATGTTAAAAGATTGGGGGTTTTTATCACATTCAGTCTAAAGCTAGCACATGGCACCAGACTTTGAGATTCTCCCCGCCTTGCGAGAAATGAGATTGTAAAGGCACAGACGCCTAGCTGGCTCGGGGCAGAGGCCACTCTCGGAAACGTCTGACTCTCGTTTCTCCCTCATTCTCCATGTTCCAGCGTTCCAATCCACATGCTGCCTACCCCAACCCTGGACCAAGCACATCACAGCCACAGAGCAGCATGGGATACTCAGCTACCTCCCAGCAGCCCCCACAGTACTCCCACCAGACGCACCGGTACTGAGCCGCGCTGGAATGTGGTCCGGGCACTGTTGCCGACGCTGTGGGACTGGCGGAGCCGCTCCCTGCGGGGACCCGGTGTGGGCCACGGGAATGTACTGTCCACCCACGTCCTCAGACTGTCCAGTAGCCAAGTCCCACCACTTTCCACAGACCGGGGTAGTGGCTTCCCAGTTGTACCTATTTTGGAGTTAGACTTGAAAGAAAGTGCTAGCACAGTTTGTGTTGTGGATTTGCTACTTCCATAGTTTACTTGACATGGTTCAGACTGACCAATGCATTTTTTTCAGTGACGGTCTGTAGCAGTTGAAGCTGTGAAATGTGCTAGGGCGAACATTTGTCTTGTATGTGGTGAGTTCTTTCAGTGTAACAGCGTCCTCTGACCAATAGTGCACACACGCGCATCTAACTGGTACTTGAAACCTACAGCGTACGTTAACTCAACAAAATCACCGAGACTCGAACTGAGATGATTTTGGTACACCTTTCAGTTTAGTGTCTTATCAGTGGGTTGATTCATTTTTTTTCTACATTAATCAGTGTTTTTTGACCAAGACCGTTGCTTGGGTTTTTTTGAAAGTACAGAAGCCACATAGTTTTTCCTGAAAGGTTTCAAAACTCCCAAAGATTAATTTCCAACGTATAAGTTTGTTTTTATTTTCAATCTATGACTTGACTGGTATTAAAGCTGCTATTTGATAGTAATTAAATATGTTGTCATTGATAGAAACCTGTTTGGTTCGGCAAACAAACTGAGATGATTGTCATAGACAGTGTTTTATTTTTCCTGTTGCTGTTGCTGATTAGTGAGCATGCTTTAAGACGAAAAAAGCATGAATGATAACTTCCTCTGAAAGGTGCGGCATCCGATTCAGATCTTTTGTCCTGATTTTAAAGCTGGTTGGTGTAGTGCTATTAAAATTTTGTTCAGTTAATTTTCCTTTTTAAAACTCGTTCGCACGTTGTTTAGGGTGCCCTTACTTCAGCAAAGGAGAAGGAGTAGGAGAGCCTTAGAATTTTTGAGGAAAAAAAAAAACCTATAACATACAATGTACTGTATCAAACTATTTTACATGAATGACACAAGTATTCTGAATTTAAAAAAAATTGAACATTGTTAAAAACAAGGTGTTATGTAATAAATTTATTTTTCATAAATCAAAAAATGGAGTCAGCTGTATTTTTATATTTCACAATGGTGTGTTATTTCAAAATGTGCCTTAACAAGTGGGCTCTAAATAAATCTCTTCAGTTGTGTTCATTAATAATGTGTATATATTCTACCTCTGTAGTGGAGTAATGACCTATGATTTAGATACGGATTCTTTCCTCTGCGGCACTTAGTTGTATAATAGATGCGGAACAGACACACAATAAAGAATTAGGACGAGCTTTCCACTTCTCGAATAAGGCGTAATTCCGTGTTATGCTGACAACGGTTTGTTTTACCCCAAATAATTATTTCCCCCCCACCTTAGCACAAAACACAGAAGATTTAAAAAGCTGACATGATTTTTTTTTTCTTAAAAACTCCACTCATTCATGTAAAAGCATTCAGAGAACTAAGAAATTCCCAACCCTGCGAAGCCCGATCCTAGCAGTAAGGACCGTTAGGAGCTGAATCTGTGTGGACACGTCCCGGCTTCCCACCCCAGCCTGTCCACATAGCGCGGTCCCAGGGTCCCCTCCCCAGCGCCGTCAGGGGCCGCCCTCTGACCGCAGCCCGAGTCAGCCTGACTGTGGCTCCTCCCTGCCTCTGATGCAGCGGCTCAGTGGGCGTGCAGATGATGTGCGGGTGGGTTTTCTCCGCGTCCAGTCTGCGAGGTTGGCTCTGGGGCGTAGGGAGGACATGGAACCTTCATTTTTAACCTCAGTTGGTTTGGAGGCGGTTGTCTGAGGAACACACGAGAAGGCCTCCAAGCTGGGCTAACGATGTGAGCAAACAGCAGCTCAGTGACTTGGGGGGGGGGGCGCCCTGCCCACAACCCACCTTCTCCTGCATGAACCTCAAACAGCAAAACCCGGGGCGCCCGGGTGGCTCAGTCGGTTGAGCGTCCGACTCTTGATTTCACTTCAGGCCATGATCCCAGGGTTGTGGGATCTGGCCCCGCGCAGGGTTCCGTGCTGAGCTTGGAGCCTGCTTAGGATTCTCGCCCCTCCCCCTTCTCTCTCTCTCTCTCTCTCAAATAAAAAATGATTTTTTCTTCAACAAATAGTAAAACCCATTATAGCAAGTTCCACTGTACGTGTTGGAAACTTCCTAGGCCTCCATTCTGCGATTGTTTAATCCATCAGCCCCTGTTTGCTGTGTGACCCTGTCCAGTCTTGAGAGTTGAACGTATGGGTAACCATCAAATTTACATACCCAGCCTACTGCATGCACAGCTCCGGTAACCATCAAATTTACATTCCCAGCCTACTGCATGCACAGCCCCGGATTCATGTATTTAATTGCAGCTGTGACAAGTAACCTACACAGACACACACCGGCCGTCACCCCGGAGCCCGTTCCTGGCTTTCTCCACCGTGCGCCCATCACGCGTGTTTGACTCTGGTCTGTCCCGTCCCTTACGAAGGGACACCCCCCCCCCCTCCCGTGAGGAGCCCTGCACCGTCTCCGCCTCTCCCCTCACGTGGCCCTGGGTGCACCCGTCCAGGCCCGGACTCGCGTAGGCCGGTGGTTCCCGGAGTTCCCGTCCAGAGCCACCTGCCGTGTGTGACTCATTACTGCGACTGTCACCAGACCGGACCCCTGAAGCGGCCTCCCGGCTCTGCCTCACACTCCGCCCCTCGTACAGCCTTCACCACGTCCCTCCCTCCCGGCCGTCCAGGCCACGCACAAGCCTTGGCCTCATCCTCTCTCACGTGCCCCATTCCCATCCCGTGGGCAGACCTGGGCGCTGTCCCTTTATGCCCCCGAACGAACCGCCCCCCTCCCCGCCTGCGCCGCACCCCTCCGTGCCAGCCACAGGCTTCTACCTTCCCTCGACCCTTACACGAGCGACCTGCCTCTTTCCACCCTGACCTCAGCCTCCAGCAGCGAGAGCCAGCCAAGCCCCTGCACGCCGTGGCCTCCCATGCCGCACACCTGTCTTCTGTCGCCCTTCCTGGGCGGCGCTGTCCCGCGCTGTTCCTCCAGCTTGCCAAGCACGTGTCGTCTCAGGCTCTTCCCCCTTTTCCGGCTGCATCTGTCTCCTGCTCCCCCCAGCTTGGCTCCCTCCCTCCCTTGCCCCGGTCCGCTCAAATCTTAAGAGACCCCTTTCCCTTCCACTCTGAAATAGCAGCCTGTCCCCCGCCTCCCCACCCCGCTCACCCCCAGCTTCATCTTCCCCCATAGCACTGACTGCTAACTTAGGCTTCCTTATTGTTCCTCCCCACCCCCACCGGAAGAGAAACCCCAGGCAGGCAGGCAGTCTTTCCTCGCTGAGATGGCATTGACCTTTAACTCGTCCTGCTTAAGAGGTAAGAGGTGTTGATCGGCTACACGTGATCACCACGTGATCACCACCGCGGTGTTAGCTAACACCTCTAGGCACTCTTTTTATTGATGACAGTAATCCCAGCAACTGGAAGAGGGCCTTGCCTAGGACAGTGCTCCTAAATATTCACTGAGTGAATGAAGGAGTGAGTGAATAAATGACTTTGTATTTGGATGTCAAATAGGACCTCAAATCCAGCATATCCAAAAGAGAGCTTTTCGTCTCCTCTCCGTAGCCACCATCTAGCTTCCTAACTGGCCCCTGGCTCCCACTCTTGCCATTCTGTGGACAGTGATCACTACTTGGCATTTGTATACATATATGGGGGTTTGTTTGTTTGTATATTTGTTTATTGTCTGCCTCCCCCATGGAGGAAGGATTTTGTAGTCCTTACTTTAAAGAAGAAACTAGAATGGCCATTGTACATGCACTTAATCCTTCGGTGGCTTCCCGTCGGTCACACTTTGGAGGTTATGTTTTTTCAGGAGGATATTTGGTAGACGTCAATAAGCTTTTTCTAGAATTTATATGGAGAAGCAAAAGCACTAGAGTAAAGGAGTACAGAGACGATGCATTATGTGATTTTAAGCCTTATCTAAACCTAAGGGCGCCTGGGTGGCTGTCAGTTAAGCATCGCACTTTTGCTCAGGCCGTGGTCCCGCGGTTTGTGAGTTCGAGCCTCGCATCGGCTCTGCACTGACCGCACAGGCCCTGCTATGGACGTTCTGTCTCCCTCTCTCTGCCCCTCCCCCGCTCACACTCTTTCTCTCAGAAATAAAAGAATTTTAAAAAAGGAAGAAGACTTCTCTAAACCTACAATAATAAGACATTGTGGTACTGAAGAAAGAATAGGCATATAAATCAGTAGAACATGACGAGCCCAGAAAGATACTGATACATATAAGGGCAGTTGATTTGCCAGAGAAGGGTGAGAGTATTTGAGCAGAGAAAGGACTGTCTTTTCAGCAAATGATGCCGGAACAATTTGATAGACTTACGCAAAACCGAACAGAGCCTCAATTCGGACCTTATACTCCATACAGACATTAACTCAAAATGGATCATAGACCTAAATCTGAATACAGAACCCCAAACTATAAAACCTGTAGAGTAAAATATAGAAAGTGCAAAAATTTCTTAGGTATAAAACCAAACGCACGATGCATAGGAGAAAGGATCGATAACTTAGACTCCATCACAGTTAAGAACTGCTCTTCGACAGACTGTTAAGAGAATGGAGAAGCTATTTGCAAGTCACGTGAGAACTTGTCTCTAAAAATAAAGAACCCTTAAAAACTCAATAATAAAAAAAAAAAACTTTTTTACGGGCAAAAGATTTGAAGAAACATTTCACCAAAGAAAACCAAATGGCAGATAAGGTCATGCAAAGATGCTCAATACCATTGCTCATTAGGGAAATGCAAATTAAAACCACAATGAGTTAAAATGGCTCGAATTAAAAACTAAGTACCAAATAAGTGAAGACGTGGAGCAACTAGAACTTTTTTGAAAGTTTCTTTTAAAGCTAAGCATACCCCAGGGCGCCTGGGTGGCTCAGTCGGTTAAGCGTCCGACTTTCGCTTAGGTCATGATCTCGCGGTTCGTGGGTTCTAGCCCCGCGTCTGGCTCTGTGCTGACTGCCAGCTCAGAGCCTGGAGCCTGTTTCAGCCTGTGACTCCCTCTCTCTCTGACCCTCCCCTGCTCACGCTGTCTCTCTCTCTCTCTCTCTCCTAGAAATAAAAAAAAAAGAAAAGAAAGAAAAAAAAAAGAAGTCCATACTGTGTGATCTCATTTCTATGGCATTCTGGAAAAGGCAAGATTGCAAGAACAGAAAACAGACCAGTAGTTGCCAGGGGCAGGAGGGAAGAGAGGGATCCGCTAAAAAGGAACATGTTCATATTTTGTTGGGTGATGAAACTCTTCTGTATCCTGATTTTTGTCACGGCTACGCAAGTATAGGTGTCAAAACTCGAAGAATCGGGGCACCTGGGTGGCCGATTAAACGTCTGACTCTTGGTTTTGGCTCAGGCCACGGTCTCACAGTTTGTGAGTTCAAGCCCCACGTCAGGCTTTGTGCTGCTAGCGTGGAGCTTTCTTGGGATTCTCTGTCTCCCCCTCTCTCTGCCCCTCCCCTGCTTGTGCACTCTCGCCCTCTCTCTCTCTTTCTCAAACATAAGCATTTTTTTTAAAACCTGCAGAATTGCTCGGGTCAATTTTAGTGGCTTTAAATAAACTCTACCAAAGTGAAAGACCGAAGGGGAAGAAAAGGATCAACAACATCGAGTGTTGGCAAGGACAGGGAGGCACTGGAACTGCCATACGTTACCGGTAGAGGTACCCAGTAGAACAGCCGCTCCGGAAAGCAATTTGACAATTGCTTATAAAGTTATACATACTTCCCAGGGGACCCAGCAATTGCGCTCTTGTATATTTACCTGAGAGAAATGAAAACATGTCCACACAATGTTCAAAGCACCTTTATGATCGCACTGAACTGGATGTCTGCCAACAGACGAATAGATAAACGAATTGCAGTACTTCCATGCAGCGGGATGTATTGCTCAGCAGTAAAAATGGAAGTTCAGTAGGCTCTTAATTGTAGTGATGGCTGCATTGGGTATGTGTATACATTTTTCGAAACTCCTGAAACTATACACTTTATTTTTTTTAATTTTTTTTTTTTTTTTAATTTCTGAGAGAGGGAGAGAGGCAGTGTGAGCAGGGGAGGGTCAGAGAGAGAGGGAGACACAGAATCTGAAGCAGGCTCCAGGCTCTGAGCTGTCAGCACAGAGCCCGACGCGGGGCTCGAACCCACGGACTGTGAGATCATGACCTGAGCCTAAGTTGGACACTTAACCGACTGAGCCACGCAGGCGCCCCATGAACCTGTACACTTTAAATTGGCAGTTTGTATGCACATCAATAATTCCAGGGCTGAAATATTTAAAGGTAACTCAGAATTCAATAACCCATCATTATTTTTTCTTTCTTAAATTCAGTGAAGGTTAGGGGCTCCTGCTCTTCACTGAACAATTAATTCTCTTCACAATATTTGTCTCGACAGCTATGAATTTTCTCATAACCTGAAAGTGTTTTGAGGGAGCAGTGGAACTGAGTTCACATTTACTGAGCATTTGGTATATGTCAGATGGGCTGTTAGAGCTTGTGGCCAAACAGAGGGGAACAAACCACAATCCTCAAATACTCACGGAATTTAATTTAGTTGAGGAGTCAGGATACACGTGTGGGAAATACAGCAATGGAAGCCATTATTGGATCAAGCATTAAACGGAAGCTTAAGAACCGTAACGATTCTCTTTTGAGAAGAGGGAGTAGTACAGTGGGAAAGATTTCGGGGCTGGGGCAGGGGGGGGTATTGGTGCAAAGCATCAGAAGGAACATGGGTTTGGGATCAGGAGACCTAGGGCTTGCTTCTGCCAGGGACTTCCTATAAGGCCTTGGTCAAGTCATTCTTTTCCACGCTCTGTAAATATGAAGAATTGTAGTAACAGGGCGCCTGGGTGGCTCAGTCAGTTGAGCGTCCGACTTCGGCTCAGGTCATGATCTCACGGTTAGTAAGTTCAAGCCCCGCATGGTGCTCTCTGCTATCAGCGCTGAGCCTGCTTGGATCCTCTGTCCTCTCTCTGCCCCTCCCCTGCTTGTGCTCTCTCAAAAATAAATACAGCATTTAAAAAAACTTAAAGAAAGAAAAAGAAATGTAGCAATACCTATGATGCTTTCAGTGAATCCCAGAAATGCTGACAGGTGCTGTGTAAAGCAAGCTCCATCACTATTCAGAGTTGCACAATAACCTTCATTAGCTCAGCCTCATCGTAAAGTAACTCGGCCTGCCTACCATTTGGGGAATTAGGTATTATTCTCCCGATTGTACAAATGAGACAAAATAAAGTGTGGAGAGATTATGCCCTGCAAAGTCAGTCGGCTATGTGGTAAAGTCAGATTACTCCAGCGTCCACACCCCAGAGAAAGGAGTTAAGTCTAGGATGGTCACCCACGGTGAAGTGGCCCGAGCACAAAACATGTCCTGGGCACCAATGGCCAGAGATGAAATCGGTAAGCTTGTGGATGGCCAGTGGGCACCTTCTCGTTTACAAATAAAGTCATTTCTTAGGTGTGTTTTTCCATTTAAGTTGCAAAGTACAAAAAGAATTTGTGTTTTATCACTTACCGATAATGTCTGTTGAAAGCATATTCCACCCGTGCTAATGGATGTAAAAACCGATGCTGGCTTAATAGACCCTAAAATCGGCTTGACTGGCAGTAATTGCTTTCCCAGTTGAGTTTCTTCATTGGTGGAAAATACGCCCTACGTAGGCCAAAAGAGATAACTAACCATTTTCTCTGATGTAATCAAAGACTTTTGCTAATACCAGATTATACTGGATTCCTCTCATGGTCCCCTTCTCCCTCTGGCACCATAACTGTTGTATTATGAGTCCGTAGTATAGACTGAAATCATGGAAGTGTGGTGCCCTTTCTACTGTTCTTTGATTTCCTCATCGCTTTTCGGGGTCTTTTGCGGTTCCATACAAATTTTGGGATTGTCTTTTCTATTTCCGTGAAAAGTGCCATTGGAATTTCCATAGGGATTGCGTTAAATCTGTAGACTGCTTGGGTGGTGTGGATATTTTAACAATATTTATTCTCCCATTTAACCAACATGGAATGTCTTTCCGTTTATTTGTGTTGCCTTCAATTTCTTTCATCAGTATTACGGTTTTCAGTGTATAGGTCTTTCTCTTCCTCAGTTACATTTATTCCTGGGTATCTTATTCCTTTTGATGTAATTATAACTGAGAGTGTTTTTAAAATTTCTTAACCAGGTAATTTTGTTTTTTATTGGATGCTGGATGTTGTGAATTTTGCTTTGTTGGTTACTAGAGCTGGTTATGTTTGTTTAGTGTTGGATTTTGTTTGGGCATGTTGTTAAATTAACCAGATCCTTTTGACGCTTGCTTTTAAGCTTATACATCAGGTCCAGAACCGAGCCTAGGGCTAATGAAGTAGTGATACTAAAGAAATGTCCTTCTGAGAATTCTGCCAAATGCCTCAGCATCCACCCCGGTTGGTCGGAAGATAGACTATTCTCAGCCCTGCGTGAGCTCCTGGCAGTGGTTTTCTCTGACCTCAGGTAATGTCCTCTCTTGCGTGCACAGATCGGTTCTCAGCAGAAGATTTGAAGGGACTCCTCTACAGCTCTCCCGAGCTCCCTCTTCCTCTGTGCAGCCCCCTGCTCCGTACATGGCCCTTAAATTCCGGCCACCTTAGCTTCTAAGTGTATTTTATTTTATGATTTTATTTTGTCTTATATTATTTTAGAGAGAGAGCATGAGAGAGTGGAGGGGGGCAGCGGGAGGGCAGGGGGAGGGAATTCCAAGCAGGCTCCATGCTCAGCACAGAGCGTGATGTGAGGCTCCACCCACATCCCTGGGACCGGGACCTGAGCCAAAATCAAGAGTCAGACGCTCAACCGGCTGAGCCACCCGGGCGCCCTTCGCCACCTTAGCTTCTCTACCGTGCAACTGCCGTCTGCCTAACACACACCAAGACCAAGTGACTTTACTTGGATTTTCCCTTTCTTGTGCTGGAAACTGCCCTCAAGCGGTAAGCTCACATAAGAGTAAAACTCGTTTTGTGCTGCCTATTATCTGATGTCTGAAAAACAATGTTCAAATATATTTGGTCCAATTTTCAAATTCTTTAAGGAGGAGGGGTGTCTCATGGTTCGTGAGTTCGAGCTCTGCACTGGGTTCTGTGATAACAGCATGAAGCCTGCTTGGGGTTCTTTCTCTCCCTCTCTCTCTGCCCCTTCCCTGCTCTCTCTCACTCTTTCAAAATAAATAAACCTAATGGGCATGGAGGAGGGCACTTGTTGGGATAATTTAATACAATACATTATATTAATAAACAAATACATAAATTTAAAAAATTTGTTTAAGGAGGAAAGGTAAATCTGGTTCTATTGTTCCATCATGGCTGGGAGCAGAAGTCACAGCTGGAGACAGTTTGATAGATGGATAAAACATTGAGCAGATTCACAAAATTTATTAGCATTGTATTATAAGTGAGTTTGATACTGATAAGAGGGTCAACACATTTTCCTAAAACCTGTGTACATTGTCCAAACATCTGGCTTGGCCGTCTGGTATATGTGATCCTCCGCTTTCCCAATGAGAAGATGAAAAAAAGAAGAGTTTAGATAGATAGATAAATAGACAGGTGATATAGATAGATAGATAGATAGATAGATAGATAGATAGATGATTGATAGATAGATAGATAGATAGATAGATAGATAGATAGATAGATAGATATAGAGAGTAGATAGATAATAGTTGGATGGATAGAGATAGTAGATAGATGATAGATGTAGATAGTAGATAGATAGATATAGATAGATAGTAGATAGTTGATAGGTGGATAGATAGATAGATATAGAGTAGATAGATAGATGATAAATAGACAGACAGTAGACAGACAGACAATAGACAGACAGGCACAGATATCCTTCAAGAGATGGAGATGTAACACTTACATATACTTATAAAGTTCAATTTAGTTACAAATATATAAAACTACACATTACATAAACATATTATTTTAGAATATTGCCATTTCTCACTAGAATGAAATAATTTTATTCATGCTCTCATTAGCATCTTGGTCTTGAGCAATTTTGTCATCACTATAATTTCTTTTTAAGCTGTCTAAAATATCATGTTTATGTCACTTGAAATTGTATGAGATACAGCATTTTTTGTCTTTTTTATGTACATCGCTCTCACTGGAAATTTTACCCAGGCCACAAGTATTCATTCACATTACAGGAAATGACTTGTCTGGTGTTTGTTTTTGTTTGTTTGTTTATTTTCACCAGCCATCACCACGTGCAAAGCACTTTGTGGCTTTTGTAAGTGATTTTTATAAGGCATATTTACAATATAGCCAATAATTCTGACTGGGTATGTCAGACCCCCAAAGATAATTACTAAATACAAACCTGGTCAATTGCTTTGTCTCTGTTTTTAGAAATCCATGCCGTCAGGTGACCTCCATCATCATCCCAAACTAGCACTTTAAAGATCATTTTAGACTAGAGTGGCAAGATAAAAAATACAGGGTGTCCACTTAAATTTGAATTTCAGATAAACAGTAAATAAATGTTAGTGTAAAATGCCCCAAGTACTGTAGGGAATGTACTTGCATTACCAAAAAAAGGTATTTGTCTGATATTTAAATGTAACTGATCATACAGAATGTCCGGCTGAAATACCAATACAGACTTTCATTGGCTAAATCTGGCCATTCTATTTTATTAATTTTTAAAAATTGAAGTTTAGTTAACACACGATGTTACGTGAGTTTTGGTTGTTAGACCTAGTGATTTGACAATGGTCAAATGCCATACTTAGGACAAGTGTAGCTACTGTGTGTCCCATACAACACTAGTACAGTATCACCGGCTACATTCCCTGTGTTGTGCACTTCACCTTCCTGACTTACTCAGTCCATAACTGGAAGCCTGTACCTCCCACTCCCCTTCACTCATTTTGCCCACCCCTCCCCCGACCCCTGGCAACCATCAGTTTATTCTCTGTATTCATAGGTCTGTTTTTTTTTTTTTGAATATTTATTTATTTTTGAGAAAGACAGAGAGACAGAATGCAAGCGGGGAAGAGGCAGAGAGAGAGAGGGAGACACAGAATCCGAAGCAGCTCCAGGCTCAAACTCACAAACTATGAGATCATGACCTGAGCCAACGCTTAACTGACTCCGAGCCATCCAGGCGCCCCTGTTTCTGCTTTTTTGTTTGTTCATTTGTTTTGCTTTGGTTTTTTAGATTCTATATATAAGTGAAATAATATATGATATTTCTCTAACTGACTTCACTTAGCATAATACCCTCTAGGTCCATCCATGTTGTTGCAAATGGTAAGATCTCATTCTTTTTTATGGCCAAATGACATCCCATTATATACCGCATCTTTATCCATTCATCTATTGACGATACAGCCTTATTTGGATCCAGGTCTTCCTCAGAAAATCTTTATAAGATGTTGATTATCAGACGATTCCTTCTCTTTTGAATGATAATATTGAAAGACAATCCCACTTTATATTTGAGCATAAACAGTAATTTTCACCATCATTTTCTTCCTAAGTAGTATTATCATACGCACTCTGGACTATATATGCAAGTATTTTCCCTTGGCGGGGGTTAGAAATTAATTCAGAGGACCAAATATTAGAAGATGGTGTTCACCTGTTTTCCAAATATGCCACCAGGACCCACATTACTCATTAAAATATTACAAATATTAACACAGGTTTGGGCTAGGGGAGTGTGTTCATTTTTCTTTTCATATGTTCAGGTTATTTTCTCTGAGATTCCGGAAGACCAGAATTTTTCAGAGGTGAATGTTATCTTTACCATCACCATCCTGACCTTCCAGATTTCGGGTCTCCCCTAAGCCACACGTGCTTGTGAGGCACTTTTTTTTTTTTTAATTTTTTTTACAAATAGTTTATTGTCAGATTGGTTTCCATCTTGGGAGGTACTTTCGATGGCAAATGGTTGTATCTATGAAGAAATCTAGGGTTAAAGAATCCCTTCGATCGAATTGACTTTAAAAAAAGTCTTAAGGAGTGAATTTCTTCATGAAACTAAACGTATTTTCTTCATTTGTTCTTAGCATAGTAACAATAATGCTTTCATTTCCCCTTCTGTATTATTTAGAAAGAGTAATTCCATTTACCTCAGTACTGTGGAATCCTGGTGGGGTGTCAGATCTTTAATAACTTAACTTGTTCTGTCATTTTATTAAATTAGGGGGGAAAATAACATTTGCCACTTTGGAACCCGTTTTAGAATCCATGAAAAAGTGTTCTGAATATCCTCCGTTAATATCAAATTGTGCCCAGCTTGAAGCATTTCCTAGGATGCGGAAAAGCATTTTTGTTCTGTCCCCAAGGATACAAATTGGAAACAAAGTGATAAAAAAAAAAAACAGAAACAAAAAAATCTTGGAGGTAACACAATAAAACATCCCTAGGAGGCATGAGAATCTTACATTAAGCATTTGGTAAGTTTAGAATCCTGCCCAGATGTGCTGAAAATACCCTTCCAGCACAGTGAAAATATTCCGTGCCCTCTTTAAATCAGTGATTTTTCTCTTTCTTTCTTCTTTCTTTTTTGACACAGAAAAGCAGCTGCTCCTGTCCGCAGATGACTCTGCTGGTCTGAGGGAAATTAGAGTGCTCCCTGCCTTTGAGGCTGATGCAATGGGGAGGTCAAGAGTGCTTGCTCCAGCAACTTCTTTATACCCTGGCTTAAAAGGAATTTCTCCCAGCACATTCCTATCCCTAAAGAACACGCTTGGTTCCCTTTCCAGAACAATGCTCTCTCGACCAGCCAGACCGCTGATACTAACCAGAGCTTGACCAGCCCCACCACCCACTTCCTCACCCACGCTTTCACACTTCACATGTGCTAAGTCAAGCATCCTTAAAGAGAGATTTAAAAAAAAATTTTTTTCTTAATGCTTATTTATTTTTGAGAGAGAGAGAGAGAGTCACGAGTGCGAGCAGGAGAGGCAGAAAAAGCTGTCAGCGCAGAGCCCAATGCGGGGCTCGAACCCACAAACCGTGAGATCACGGGATGGGACTCAAGTGAGCTCACGGGCCCACCCTCTGTGACCCTCACAGGAGAAGGAACCGGCCATAGGCTGAACCGGCGGCTGGCAGAGAAATCTCTTGATGGTTAAATGTAGCTTAAACTACTTCATCTGGGAAGACCATGCTTAGGGCCACAGGTTCTAGATGGCTTTTCCTCAGCGCCCACCCGTGAGCAGAACGGGACGGGGATCGGCACAAAGATGTAGTAGCGTGCCACTAAAAATCCAAAGAAGTCAAAGGTCTTAACTTCAACGGTCATTTTACATAGGCTTGGACGGCTTTTTCTTTTCCTGGGCAAAGCTGCGTAGCCATTTCAATTTTTGATATCTGCTAAAAGCAGTCAACATTTTTTAAAAATTTTATTTATTTATTTATTTATTTATTTGAAGGAGAGATAGAGACAGCATGAGCAGGGGAGGGTCAGAGAGAGAGGGAGACACAAAATCAGAAGACAGGCTCCAGGATCTGAGCTGTTAGCACAGAGCCCGACGCGGGGCTCGAACCCACAAACTGTGAGATCACGACCCGAGCTGAAGTCGGACGCTTAACCGACTGAGCCACCCAGGCGCCCCAGCAGTCAACATTTTTAAGCACAGTTAAGTACTTGCCCTCACATGGTCCGAAAAGAAAGAAGTAGGAATGTAATTTCCCCGACTCCTGTCCCCTCACGTGGCTCTGGCCCACACAGGTGCTCCGGGCTGAAGCAAACCTTTTGACCTGTGGAGTCTAGACCATGTTGGGTTTCTTGGGTTACAAAGAAAAGTATTCTGCTTCGTTTGCATGATCAACCTCCCTCCCTCCCTCCCTCCCTCCCTCCCTCCCTCCCTCCCTCCCTCCCTTCCTTCCTTCCTTCCAAGTCCATGACACCAGAGTATTTGAATGGAAATGGAAATGAAACGTACAAGCAACTCTGTGCTTTCCACAAAGACCTTGAAGAGACCTGGAGGCCAGTGTCACCATCCTCCCCATTTTTCCTGCCTACCTCTCTGTCGCTTCCCAGGCGCCAGGCCAGCATGTCCCCAGACTTGCTCCCATCACGGGACAAGGGATATCAAGGGTAGGAATCCTGCCACACTGTGTCCTAACCGCCAACGCTCTTGCCCGTAGTCTCCGTAAGGGAGCTCGGTGCCTAGCACTGTAAGCGTTTAATAAATCCCATAAAAACAAGGGGTGAGTTCTTCACGTTATGAGGTGCTTTCTCGATGCCAGTCCCGGTCTCAGCATCTGTCTTAAACCTCACTACAATCTCTGAACACAGACATTCTTCTTCTCCCTCCCTTCCTTCCTTCTTCTTCCTTCCTTCTTCTTCTTCCTTCCTTCCTTCTTCTTCCTTCCTTCCTTCTTCTTCCTTCCTTCCTTCTTCTTCTTCCTTCCTTCCTTCTTCTTCTTCTCCACATTACGAGGCTGGTGCGTAAGAGGCTTGCATCTTGCCCCAGATGCGCAGCTCTCAGGCAGGCTGGGGTTCAGTGTACGCCCCTGTGCCCCTACATCCGTCTTTACCTCTGCAGCCAATTAGCGAACGCACGCCACTCCAGCAAGTCAGCGGAGGGAGGCGGGAAGGCGAACAGCAGTGCTGGGGCCGAGCCGAGGCTGAGGGTGGCGGAGGGGAGGCCACCAGAAGTTGGGGCTGGGAGTGGACCTACCAGCCTGGAAGCCTGTTCCCTCTGGACTTTCCGGTTACATAGAAAATAAATATTCTTGGGGCACCTGGGTGGCTCAGTCGGTTAAGCACCTGCCTTCGGCTCAGGTCATGAGCTCACAGTTCGTGAGTTCGAGCCCCGCATCTGGCTCTGTGCTGAGCCCACTTCAGATTCTCTCCCCTTCTCTCTCTGCCCCAGCTCTCTCTCGCTCTCTCTCTCAAAAATAAATAAACTTAAAAAAAGAAAGAAAAGGAGTATCCTTACTGTTTAAGCCATTTTGAGTTGGTTATTTTTGCTGCAAGGAAAACGACTCATTGAGGCACTGGACAAGCTGGGTCTGGGATTCTTCACCCACGGCCCCCTCTTCCGCCTACTCATATTTACCAATATGCTTCTATTCTATAGGAACATGCTCTTTCATGAAGTTTTGATTGCCATTTATCACGTACCAGTTGGAGGTCAAACTACATCAACACATTAGCTTTCTGAGGATTAAAAATGCATTCACATGCCTTTGTTTTTAGCAGTTTTCTTTTTTCATCATTTAACTTCTGTGTTTATTTCACGGCCCTAGGAGTTTATGCGAGTGTCTGGCTCCTCACTGAGAAAGAGGTAACATTGATTGCTTGCGGGTGTATTGCAAGCATACCCTCTGATCACAAAGCCCTTTCTCACTCATGCCCCAGCTAATTGATTTCTTTGAGAGCCGAACAATCCCAGCCTTGTGGGAAGAGAGTCTCCCACATTCGGAGAGCAATGGCTGGTTTAGAAATGCTCTGTCTTTGTCCACGACCAAGTCTCTTCTGCATCCTTGATTATGTCTAAATGATGCTCTTATCCTTAAACAGAGGCCCACTTTCTCGGTCCACCAGGAAGTGCCGAGTTGTTTACCAGCCTCAGAGACAGAGGAAGCGGCAGTCTACAGGCCAGTCACACAACCAGGTGAGCCGCCACCGAGCTCTGGCTTGGGAGAAAGTGATTTTAAAGGCTGAAAGGCTTTGGTGTCGTGCCAACCGATTTACTAAGGAATCTGCGCAGCTGGCCTGGGAAATTGGATGGGCAGGCACTGCTGAGTGCTTCCAAATGGGGACACTTGAGGTAGCTGTAATTGTCCCGGCCGGAGGGGGACAGTTGGGAGGGGACAGTGCCCATGGTGTGTATGACCTAGGTGAGTGTGGGCTTTGACAGCAACCACAGCGCCCAGGGGTGGACGGCACGGCACTCCCATGCCCACAGAGGATAACTCGCCTGGTGCTGTGGCTTCGATGACTCACCAGAGAAACAGATCCTCCACTGAACAAAATGGCAGGACCAGGTGTGTCGGGGAGGGCAGATACCCTACTAGAGTCTTGGCTCAGAGGTGTGACCTGGCCCATTAAGTCTTGGCATGCCTGCACTGCTTAGGAAGGCACTGTCCCCCGCGGATCACGGGGCCATCACCGGCACAGCTGTGACATTCGAGCCTCACAGGACTGCTCTTCATTCACTCGTTCACTGAGGCCTACTATGCATCAGCCGAACCGAATTAAGTTCCAAGGATTGACGAGAATAAGTGTGTATGTCTGTTGGGTAGGTGGGTGAACAACGGTGGCCTGGGTTGTAAGTCTGATAATAAGTAAGCTAAACCGGCTTCTTAGTCAAAGAAATAGTGTTAGAATTCCTTTCCTGAAGTGAGAATTTTTATAATTCAAAGTCGTCCCGTCTGTAAACACGGGACCTTCAGGAAAGAAGCCGACCTCAGGGTCTGGGAAGTCTTGGAGCAGCTAGTCTTGGCTCCCGAGATTCCTTAAAAGGAGTCCTATGCACATGGGGCCAGATCCCACTCACCCCTGGAGAGTGACAGGGTGGCACCCTTAGCTCCCCGCCCCCCCCAGTCACTAGGTGCCCTTCCTGGCGTGTTCCGCATGAATCTCCCCGCTCCCTGTGACGTGGGCTACCGTGTGGCCAATTAAGGCCACGGAGTGAGCCCACACCTCTGTGGATGAAGCAGGGTAAGAATTTCCTGGAGGAATGAGACGCTCCTTGGTACAATCATCTGGAAGGAGGCAGTCCCCGAATCAGGACAAGGACAGCGGGCCCTGTGGGAAAGGCCAGGTCTTCTGGTCGCCGGGCTTCACTCGCTTAGGTCTGTGCATGGGAGCCTGCGACCGCCAGCTGACCTCGTGCTCAAGGAGCCCCCACGACAGACCCTTCAACACCATCTGTCACATACTCAGCCCCGGAGAAAAAGGACCACAGTAAAAGCTTAAAATTGTGTCCCATTCCCCGACCACACACTCATGTGCTCCAGGAATTCATATTGCAACGGGCACATTCATGCCGCATTGCATCTGTGCGGGCCTGATAAAGTCATGAACTTGTTAAAGTGTGAACATTTAAAATATGTCAATATTTCTGTAACTGCTTTGACATCTCTTTAGTTCTTTTTAAATACATTGAGTGATTTAAAAAAAGAAGAAGAAGAAGAAAGAAAAAAGGAGTTGGCCCTGGACTTTTACAACCTCAGAGAACTTCCGCCCGGCCTGGGCATCAAGCGCCCTCCGATGGAAGGGGGCCTTGCTTCTCCCAAATGTGGCCCCTGGGCCAGCACACCTGCATCACCTGGAGCCTGCGCTAGGTGACTTCTAAGCACTCTGAAAGTTCCAGAAGCACAGCCGTTGGGAAGACAAGGAGAAGGCGAGTCAACACCGCAGGCTCTGGACCGATGACAGCACTCTTGGCCCCGGGCTCTGGGCGCCCGGTGTCGGCCCGTCTTGAGCTCGGCCCGGAGGCCCCTGCCACCCTTGCTGCGCTCGGGGTTACGGAGTGAACACTTTTCTGACGCAGCGCGCGGAGCTCCCGGAGGGTCCCGGCCGCAGCCGCTCTTCCTCTCCTTTACGAAAGAACTGTACTCAATTACCACCATCGTCTTTTACATTTTGTCAACAAAAAATGGACGGAAGTTCGTTTCCTTTCTTGTTATATAAATCACAATTATAAAGACAAAGTAGAAGGGTGGCCGCCAGGGGCTGGGGGGAGGGGGGCACACCGGGAGCTGGTGTGTAACGGGGACAGAGTGTCAGTCTGGGAAGATTACAGGGACCTGGATGGTGGTGGCGGCTGCGGAACAAGGCAGCTGTCCTTAACGTCCCTGCACATTTAAAATGGTTGATGATAAATCGTATGTATTTTACCGCCGCACGCGGGGTCGGGACGAGGAAGAGAGCCAGGAGGCTACACGCGCTCCCGCAGCTCCTCTGCAGAAGGTCATCCGCCCCGGGACAAAGTGACGGGAGAGGGCGCTGCCCCGGGCCCCGCTCATGGCCCCGCGCGGAGCCAGACGCCCCCTGCCCCGAAAGCCCTCCACCCTGCAGAGCGCGCGCGACAGGTCTGCGCGCAGAGCCGTGACCCGGGGCAGGAGGCTGGCTCCCCGCGTGGCCCCAGGGCCCCGTGACCCGGGGCCCGCACCGCCCCCAGCCACACACGCCTGCGCCTGTCCTGCTCGCAGGCTCGGGCCCCCAGGGAAGGCGCAGCGTCCATCCGACTGGGCGTGGCTTCAGGGAAGGAGCGTGGTCCTTCCTCAGGGAGCAAGGCCACAGGGCAAGGCCAGACCCAAGGCCTGGGCCCCGCCACCCCCGCTGAGGCCCATCAGCCGGCAGTGTATCCAGTAGGTGCCACTATGAATAAGGAAAGCCTAGTTCCCTATACAGTTGGGAAGCAACGCAGGAGACGTTCTCACTCACTACCACTTCCAGCAGCTTCCTGTATGAGCTGGATGGCAAAAAGGGTTTTGTTCTTGCCTGGCAACAGCCCAGCCAATGAGAAACTGCCACAAGCCAAGCCGCTGAGAAGCCACCACAACTCAGCCAATGAAAAGCCGCCACAGCTCAGCCAATGAAAAGCCGTCACAACTCAGCCAATGAGAAGCCGCCACAACTCAGCCAATGATAAAACCACCACAACTCAGCCAATGAAAAGCCGCCACAGCTCAGCCAATGAAAAGCCGCCACAGCTCAGCCAATGAAAAGCCGCCACAACTCAGCCAATGATAAAGCCAGCACAACTCAGCCAGTGATAAAGCCAGCACAACTCAGCCAATGAAAAGCCGCCACAACTCAGCCAATGAAAAGCCGCCACAACTCAGCCAATGATAAAGCCAGCACAACTCAGCCAGTGATAAAGCCAGCACAACTCAGCCAATGAGAAGCCGCCACAACTCAGCCAATGATAAAACCACCACAACTCAGCCAATGAAAAGCCGCCACAGCTCAGCCAATGAAAAGCCGCCACAGCTCAGCCAATGAAAAGCCGCCACAACTCAGCCAATGATAAAGCCAGCACAACTCAGCCAGTGATAAAGCCAGCACAACTCAGCCAATGAAAAGCCGCCACAACTCAGCCAATGAGAAGCCGCCACAACCGGAACGCTAGGCTCCGCCAATGAACTCTTGTTGGGAACCGCCTCGCCTAACCCGCCCTCTCCTCTGTGAAAGGACAGCCTCCTCCTCCGTTCTCACACACGTGCGCGGTTTGCGTGTCCTGAATCGCAACTCCCTGCCCTTCCTGAATAATCTCATCCTTGCCGGTTAAACATCCGGCCATTTTAGTTTCACTGTGGACGGCGGTGAGGCCGCCCTACGGCGGCTGTGTGACAGGCGGCCGTGGGAGCGGGTCCCAGGCCCCTGCACAAGGGCCGCGGTGAGGACCTCACTAGGTCGGAGGCCAGGCCTCCAGGAGCCCCGCTTCCGCTTTTCTGCCAGCGTCTCCCCCACAGCCCCCCCGAAGCTGTCCTTGAGCCCCAGCCCAGGACAGCGGAAGCGTGCGGGGGGTGTGACGGCTGGGCCGCTGAGACGCGGAGGGGGGGGGGGGGGGGGGGGACATGTGCAGAGCAGCGTCGGAGCGGCTCCTCGGATGCTTCCAGGCCAGGACACGGCTCGGCAACCGCGGCTTCCAGAACGCTGTTACCGCCTGGGGGCTCCTGGGGGAATGAAGTGTAGACAGTGCTCTGTGGGTGAGGGTGTGCTGTCTGAAGGGGACAGGTGACAACTCGAGGGTGCTTCCCGCCGCTCAGGCACCCAGGTGGTCTCCTCTGTGGGGGGACCCAGCGCCTCCGATCACAGACTGAACGGCCCGCGTGCCGTCGCGCCCCAGCCTCTCGACCCGCCCACGTCCTGCCTTCCCGGCCGACCCCCCCCCCACTGCGTCCTGGGTGCCCCGGGTTCTCACTGAACCCCTTCTTGGCTTTCTGAGCGAATTCCCGCTCGCACGCGGCACTTTCCGGCCGGACGGGGCCCGACGGTCCGGAGGGGGGACTCTGCCGGGCCCTCGCTCGGGAAGCTGCCCTTTCACAGCGCGGTCCGTCCGCCCAGCCTGCTCACCCCCAACCCTTCCTCCTCGGGCCGGTCAAGCTTTAAACCGCTTCCGGTTACCTGTTTGCCATTCCCGCCCCCCCCCCACCCCCCGCCGCCCCAGGCCAGCATCCGGCGTCCACCGCGCCTCGCGGGACTGGACTTGTTCGTACGCTTCGCCTGGGGGCCAGGCTGTGCGCGATCCGTGGGGGGTCAAGTCCTCTGGGGGCGGCGGTCAGGCCCCCCGTGGACAGGGGGTCATTCTTCCGCTCCTGACGCAAAACCCGGAGGCTCTTAGCCAGGCGTTTTCAAGGGCGGGCGGCAGGGACCCTGTGCCGGCCGCCGAAGGTGGGGGCTGGGCTGCCTGAAGTGCCGAGGCTCCCGGCTCCGTTCAGTAGGCCGGGGGGGGGGGGGGGGGGGGGGGGG